>NW_026561794.1:0-35872 GCF_028858705.1 Grus americana | reverse complement strand
GATAGTGACGTGAGGTGCTATGTTGAGCCTTGCTCGGCTAGGCGAGCCTGCAGCCCCAATGTGAGTGGTGGTGTGCGAGGGCCGCTGAGGGGGGTTTGAGGGCAGGCACCCGTTTTGGGGCTGGCCCCTTTGTCCTGGGAGCAGGGTCTCGACGTTTCCAGTTTGGTGGATTTGGGCATATTTTTGATGATAGTGACGTGAGGTGCTATGTTGAGGCCTTGCTCGGCTAGGCGAGCCCGCAGCCCCAATGTGAGTGGTGGTGTGCGAGGGCCGCTGAGGGAGGTTTGAGGGCAGGCACCCGTTTTGGGGCTGGCCCCTTTGTCCTGGGAGCAGGGTCTCGACGTTTCCAGTTTGGAG
This sequence comes from Grus americana, assembly GCF_028858705.1. NCBI lineage: Eukaryota > Metazoa > Chordata > Aves > Gruiformes > Gruidae > Grus > Grus americana. The sequence goes on along the minus strand of NW_026561794.1, from coordinate 35,515 downwards.
GATATGCTGATTTTTGATGATAGTGACGTGAGGTGCTATGTTGAGGCCTTGCTCGGCTAGGCGAGCCCGCAGCCCCAATGTGAGTGGTGCTGCGCGAGGGCGCTGAGGGAGGTTTGAGGGCAGGCACCCGTTTTGGGGCTGGCCCTTTGTCCTGGGAGCAGGGTCTCGACGTTTCCAGTTTGGTGGATTTGGGCATATTTTTGATGATAGTGACGTGAGGTGCTATGTTGAGGCCTTGCTCGGCTAGGCGAGCCCGCAGCCCCAATGTGAGTGGTGGTGTGCGAGGGGCCGCTGAGGGGAGGTTTGAGGGCAGGCACCGTTTTGGGGCTGGCCCTTTGTCCTGGGAGCAGGGTCTCGACGTTTCCAGTTTGTGGATTTGGGCATATTTTTGATGATAGTGACGTGAGGTGCTATGTTGAGGCCTTGCTCGGCTAGGCGGGCCTGCAGCCCCAATGTGAGTGGGGGTGTGCGAGGGGCGCTGAGGGAGGTTTGAGGGCAGGCACCCGTTTTGGGGCTGGCCCCTTTGTCCTGGGAGCAGGGTCTCGACGTTTCCAGTTTGGAGGATGAATGCTGATTTTTGATGATAGTGACGTGAGGTGCTATGTTGAGGCCTTGCTCGGCTAGGCGAGCCTGCAGCCCAATGTGAGTGGGGCGTGTGCGAGGGCCGCTGAGGGAGGTTTGAGGGCAGGCACCGTTTTGGGGCTGGCCCCTTTGTCCTGGGAGCAGGGTCTCGACGTTTCCAGTTTGGTGGATTTGGGCATATTTTTGATGATAGTGACGTGAGGTGCTATGTTGAGGCCTTGCTCGGCTAGGCGGGCCTGCAGCCCCAATGTGAGTGGTGGTGTGCGAGGGCCGCTGAGGGAGGTTTGAGGGCAGGCACCCGTTTTGGGGCTGGCCCTTTGTCCTGGGAGCAGGGTCTCGACGTTTCCAGTTTGGTGGATTTGGGCATATTTTTTGATGATAGTGACGTGAGGTGCTATGTTGAGGCCTTGCTCGGCTAGGCGAGCCCGCAGCCCCAATGTGAGTGGTGGTGTGCGAGGGCCGCTGAGGGAGGTTTGAGGGCAGGCACCGTTTTGGGGCTGGCCCCTTTGTCCTGGGAGCAGGGTCTCGACGTTTCCAGTTTGGTGGATTTGGGCATATTTTTGATGATAGTGACGTGAGGTGCTATGTTGAGGCCTTGCTCGGCTAGGCGGGCCTGCAGCCCCAATGTGAGTGGTGGTGTGCGAGGGCCGCTGAGGGAGGTTTGAGGGCAGGCACCCGTTTTGGGGCTGGCCCCTTTGTCCTGGGAGCAGGGTCTCGACGTTTCCAGTTTGGTGGATTTGGGCATATTTTTGATGATAGTGACGTGAGGTGCTATGTTGAGGCCTTGCTCGGCTAGGCGAGCCCGCAGCCCCAATGTGAGTGGTGGTGTGCGAGGGCCGCTGAGGGAGGTTTGAGGGCAGGCACCCGTTTTGGGGCTGGCCCCTTTGTCCTGGGAGCAGGGTCTCGACGTTTCCAGTTTGGTGGATTTGGGCATATTTTTGATGATAGTGACGTGAGGTGCTATGTTGAGGCCTTGCTCGGCTAGGCGGCCCGCAGCCCCAATGTGAGTGGTGGTGTGCGAGGGCCGCTGAGGGAGGTTTGAGGGCAGGCACCGTTTTGGGGCTGGCCCCTTTGTCCTGGGAGCAGGGTCTCGACGTTTCCAGTTTGGTGGATTTGGGCATATTTTTGATGATAGTGACGTGAGGTGCTATGTTGAGGCCTTGCTCGGCTAGGCGGGCCCGCAGCCCCAATGTGAGTGGTGGTGTGCGAGGGGCGCTGAGGGAGGTTTGAGGGCAGGCACCCGTTTTGGGGCTGGCCCCTTTGTCCTGGGAGCAGGGTCTCGACGTTTCCAGTTTGGTGGATTTGGGCATATTTTTGATGATAGTGACGTGAGGTGCTATGTTGAGGCCTTGCTCGGCTAGGCGAGCCCGCAGCCCCAATGTGAGTGTGGTGTGCGAGGGCCGCTGAGGGAGGTTTGAGGGCAGGCACCCGTTTTGGGGCTGGCCCCTTTGTCCTGGGAGCAGGGTCTCGACGTTTCCAGTTTGGATTTGAATGCTGATTTTTGATGATAGTGACGTGAGGTGCTATGTTGAGGCCTTGCTCGGCTAGGCGAGCCCGCAGCCCCAATGTGAGTGGTGGTGTGCGAGGGCCGCTGAGGGAGGTTTGAGGGCAGGCACCCGTTTTGGGGCTGGCCCCTTGTCCTGGGAGCAGGGTCTCGACGTTTCCAGTTTGGTGGATTTGGGCATATTTTTGATGATAGTGACGTGAGGTGCTATGTTGAGGCCTTGCTCGGCTAGGCGAGCCCGCAGCCCCAATGTGAGTGGTGGTGTGCGAGGGCCGCTGAGGGAGGTTTGAGGGCAGGCACCCGTTTTGGGGCTGGCCCCTTTGTCCTGGGGCAGGGTCTCGACGTTTCCAGTTTGGTGGATGAATGCTGATTTTTGATGATAGTGACGTGAGGTGCTATGTTGAGGCCTTGCTCGGCTAGGCGGGCCTGCAGCCCCAATGTGAGTGGTGGTGTGCGAGGGCCGCTGAGGGAGGTTTGAGGGCAGGCACCGTTTTGGGGCTGGCCCTTTGTCCTGGGAGCAGGGTCTCGACGTTTCCAGTTTGGTGGATTTGGGCATTTTTTGATGATAGTGACGTGAGGTGCTATGTTGAGGCCTTGCTCGGCTAGGCGAGCCGCAGCCCCAATGTGAGTGGTGGTGTGCGAGGGCGCTGAGGGAGGTTTGAGGGCAGGCACCCGTTTTGGGGCTGGCCCCTTTGTCCTGGGAGCAGGGTCTCGACGTTTCCAGTTTGGTGGATTTGGGCATATTTTTGATGATAGTGACGTGAGGTGCTATGTTGAGGCCTTGCTCGGCTAGGCGGGCCTGCAGCCCCAATGTGAGTGGTGGTGTGCGAGGGCCGCTGAGGGAGGTTTGAGGGCAGGCACCCGTTTTGGGGCTGGCCCTTTGTCCTGGGAGCAGGGGCTCGACGTTTCCAGTTTGGTGGATTTGGGCATATTTTTGATGATAGTGACGTGAGGTGCTATGTTGAGGCCTTGCTCGGCTAGGCGAGCCCCAGCCCAATGTGAGTGGTGGTGTGCGAGGGCCGCTGAGGGAGGTTTGAGGGCAGGCACCCGTTTTGGGGCTGGCCCCTTTGTCCTGGGAGCAGGGTCTCGACGTTTCCAGTTTGGTGGATTTGGGCATATTTTGATGATAGTGACGTGAGGTGCTATGTTGAGGCCTTGCTCGGCTAGGCGGGCCCGCAGCCCCAATGTGAGTGGTGGTGTGCGAGGGCCGCTGAGGGAGGTTTGAGGGCAGGCACCCGTTTTGGGGCTGGCCCCTTTGTCCTGGGAGCAGGGTCTCGACGTTTCCAGTTTGGTGGATTTGGGCTATTTTTGATGATAGTGACGTGAGGTGCTATGTTGAGGCCTTGCTCGGCTAGGCGAGCCCGCAGCCCCAATGTGAGTGGTGGTGTGCGAGGGCCGCTGAGGGAGGTTTGAGGGCAGGCACCCGTTTTGGGGCTGGCCCCTTTGTCCTGGGAGCAGGGTCTCGACGTTTCCAGTTTGGTGGATTTGGGCATATTTTTGATGATAGTGACGTGAGGTGCTATGTTGAGGCCTTGCTCGGCTAGGCGGGCCCGCAGCCCCAATGTGAGTGGTGGTGTGCGAGGGCCGCTGAGGGAGGTTTGAGGGCAGGCAGCCGTTTTGGGGCTGGCCCTTTGTCCTGGGAGCAGGGTCTCGACGTTTCCAGTTTGGTGGATTTGGGCATATTTTTGATGATAGTGACGTGAGGTGCTATGTTGAGGCCTTGCTCGGCTAGGCGGGCCCGCAGCCCCAATGTGAGTGGTGGTGTGCGAGGGCCGCTGAGGGAGGTTTGAGGGCAGGCACCCGTTTTGGGGCTGGCCCCTTTGTCCTGGGAGCAGGGTCTCGACGTTTCCAGTTTGGAGGATGAATGCTGATTTTGATGATAGTGACGTGAGGTGCTATGTTGAGGCCTTGCTCGGCTAGGCGAGCCCGCAGCCCCAATGTGAGTGGTGGTGTGCGAGGGCCGCTGAGGGAGGTTTGAGGGCAGGCACCCGTTTTGGGGCTGGCCCTTTGTCCTGGGAGCAGGGTCTCGACGTTTCCAGTTTGGTGGATTTGGCATATTTTTGATGATAGTGACGTGAGGTGCTATGTTGAGGCCTTGCTCGGCTAGGCGAGCCCGCAGCCGCAATGTGAGTGGTGGTGTGCGAGGGCCGCTGAGGGGGGTTTGAGGGCAGGCACCCGTTTTGGGGCTGGCCCCTTTGTCCTGGGAGCAGGGTCTCGACGTTTCCAGTTTGGTGGATGAATGCTTAATTTTGATGATAGTGACGTGAGGTGCTATGTTGAGGCCTTGCTCGGCTAGGCGGGCTGCAGCCCCAATGTGAGTGGGGTGTGGTGAGGGGCCGCTGAGGGAGGTTTGAGGGCAGGCACCCGTTTTGGGGCTGGCCCCTTTGTCCTGGGAGCAGGGTCTCGACGTTTCCAGTTTGGTGGATTTGGGCATATTTTTGATGATAGTGACGTGAGGTGCTATGTTGAGGCCTTGCTCGGCTAGGCGAGCCCGCAGCCCCAATGTGAGTGGTGGTGTGCGAGGGCCGCTGAGGGAGGTTTGAGGGCAGGCACCCGTTTTGGGGCTGGCCCCTTTGTCCTGGGAGCAGGGTCTCGACGTTTCCAGTTTGGTGGATTTGGGCATATTTTTGATGATAGTGACGTGAGGTGCTATGTTGAGGCCTTGCTCGGCTAGGCGGAGCCCGCAGCCCCAATGTGAGTGGTGGTGTGCGAGGGGCGCTGAGGGAGGTTTGAGGGCAGGCACCCGTTTTGGGGCTGGCCCCTTTGTCCTGGGAGCAGGGTCTCGACGTTTCCAGTTTGGTGGATTTGGGCATATTTTTGATGATAGTGACGTGAGGTGCTATGTTGAGGCCTTGCTCGGCTAGGCGAGCCTGCAGCCCCAATGTGAGTGGTGGTGTGCGAGGGCCGCTGAGGGAGGTTTGAGGGCAGGCACCCATTTTGGGGCTGGCCCCTTTGTCCTGGGAGCAGGGTCTCGACGTTTCCAGTTTGGAGGATGAATGCTGATTTTTGATGATAGTGACGTGAGGTGCTATGTTGAGGCCTTGCTCGGCTAGGCGAGCCCGCAGCCCCAATGTGAGTGGTGGTGTGCGAGGGCCGCTGGGGGAGGTTTGAGGGCAGGCACCCGTTTTGGGGCTGGCCCCTTTGTCCTGGGAGCAGGGTCTCGACGTTTCCAGTTTGGTGGATTTGGGCATATTTTTGATGATAGTGACGTGAGGTGCTATGTTGAGGCCTTGCTCGGCTAGGCGAGCCCGCAGCCCCAATGTGAGTGGTGGTGTGCGAGGGCCGCTGAGGGAGGTTTGAGGGCAGGCACCCGTTTTGGGGCTGGCCCCTTTGTCCTGGGAGCAGGGTCTCGACGTTTCCAGTTTGGTGGATTTGGGCATATTTTTGATGATAGTGACGTGAGGTGCTATGTTGAGGCCTTGCTCGGCTAGGCGAGCCCGCAGCCCCAATGTGAGTGGTGGTGTGCGAGGGCCGCTGAGGGAGGTTTGAGGGCAGGCACCCGTTTTGGGGCTGGCCCCTTTGTCCTGGGAGCAGGGTCTCGACGTTTCCAGTTTGGTGGATTTGGGCATATTTTTGATGATAGTGACGTGAGGTGCTATGTTGAGGCCTTGCTCGGCTAGGCGAGCCCGCAGCCCCAATGTGAGTGGTGGTGTGCGAGGGCCGCTGAGGGAGGTTTGAGGGCAGGCACCCGTTTTGGGGCTGGCCCCTTTGTCCTGGGAGCAGGGTCTCGACGTTTCCAGTTTGGTGGATTTGGGCATATTTTTGATGATAGTGACGTGAGGTGCTATGTTGAGGCCTTGCTCGGCTAGGCGAGCCCGCAGCCCCAATGTGAGTGGTGGTGTGCGAGGGCCGCTGAGGGAGGTTTGAGGGCAGGCACCCGTTTTGGGGCTGGCCCCTTTGTCCTGGGAGCAGGGCTCGACGTTTCCAGTTTGGTGGATTTGGGCATATTTTGATGATAGTGACGTGAGGTGCTATGTTGAGGCCTTGCTCGGCTAGGCGGGCCTGCAGCCCAATGTGAGTGGTGGTGTGCGAGGGCCGCTGAGGGAGGTTTGAGGGCAGGCACCCGTTTTGGGGCTGGCCCCTTTGTCCTGGGAGCAGGGTCTCGACGTTTCCAGTTTGGTGGATTTGGGCATATTTTTGATGATAGTGACGTGAGGTGCTATGTTGAGGCCTTGCTCGGCTAGGCGGGCCGAGTGGTGGTGTGCGAGGGCTGCTGAGGGAGGTTTGAGGGCAGGCACCCGTTTTGGGGCTGGCCCCTTTGTCCTGGGAGCAGGGTCTCGACGTTTCCAGTTTGGTGGATTTGCTATTTTGATGATATAGTGACGTGAGGTGCTATGTTGAGGCCTTGCTCGGCTAGGCGGGCCCGCAGCCCCAATGTGAGTGGTGGTGTGCGAGGGCCGCTGAGGGAGGTTTGAGGGCAGGCACCCGTTTTGGGGCTGGCCCCTTTGTCCTGGGAGCAGGGTCTCGACGTTTCCAGTTTGGTGGATTTGGGCATATTTTTGATGATAGTGACGTGAGGTGCTATGTTGAGGCCTTGCTCGGCTAGGCGAGCCCGCAGCCCCAATGTGAGTGGTGGTGTGCGAGGGCCGCTGAGGGAGGTTTGAGGGCAGGCACCCGTTTTGGGGCTGGCCCCTTTGTCCTGGGAGCAGGGTCTCGACGTTTCCAGTTTGGTGGATGAATGCTGATTTTTGATGATAGTGACGTGAGGTGCTATGTTGAGGCCTTGCTCGGCTAGGCGAGCCCGCAGCCCCAATGTGAGTGGTGGTGTGCGAGGGCCGCTGAGGGAGGTTTGAGGGCAGGCACCCGTTTTGGGGCTGGCCCCTTTGTCCTGGGAGCAGGGTCTCGACGTTTCCAGTTTGGTGGATTTGGGCATATTTTTGATGATAGTGACGTGAGGTGCTATGTTGAGGCCTTGCTCGGCTAGGCGAGCCCGCAGCCCCAATGTGAGTGGTGGTGTGCGAGGGCCGCTGAGGGAGGTTTGAGGGCAGGCACGTTTTGGGGCTGGCCCCTTTGTCTGGGAGCAGGGTCTCGACGTTTCCAGTTTGGTGGATTTGGGATATTTTTGATGATAGTGACGTGAGGTGCTATGTTGAGGCCTTGCTCGGCTAGGCGAGCCCGCAGCCCCAATGTGAGTGGTGGTGTGCGAGGGCCGCTGAGGGAGGTTTGAGGGCAGGCACCCGTTTTGGGGCTGGCCCCTTTGTCCTGGGAGCAGGGTCTCGACGTTTCCAGTTTGGATCATGAATGCTGATTTTTGATGATAGTGACGTGAGGTGCTATGTTGAGGCCTTGCTCGGCTAGGCGAGCCCTCAGCCCCAATGTGAGTGGTGGTGTGCGAGGGCCGCTGAGGGAGGTTTGAGGGCAGGCACCCGTTTTGGGGCTGGCCCCTTTGTCCTGGGAGCAGGGTCTCGACGTTTCCAGTTTGGTGGATTTGGGCATATTTTTGATGATAGTGACGTGAGGTGCTATGTTGAGGCCTTGCTCGGCTAGGCGAGCCCGCAGCCCCAATGTGAGTGGTGGTGTGCGAGGGCCGCTGAGGGAGGTTTGAGGGCAGGCACCCGTTTTGGGGCTGGCCCCTTTGTCCTGGGAGCAGGGTCTCGACGTTTCCAGTTTGGTGGATTTGGGCATATTTTTGATGATAGTGACGTGAGGTGCTATGTTGAGGCCTTGCTCGGCTAGGCGGGCCCGCAGCCCCAATGTGAGTGGTGGTGTGCGAGGGCCGCTGAGGGAGGTTTGAGGGCAGGCACCCGTTTTGGGGCTGGCCCCTTTGTCCTGGGAGCAGGGTCTCGACGTTTCCAGTTTGGTGGATTTGGGCATATTTTTGATGATAGTGAGGTGCTATGTTGAGGCCTTGCTCGGCTAGGCGAGCCCGCAGCCCCAATGTGAGTGGTGGTGTGCGAGGGCCGCTGAGGGAGGTTTGAGGGCAGGCACCCGTTTTGGGGCTGGCCCCTTTGTCCTGGGAGCAGGGTCTCGACGTTTCCAGTTTGGTGGATGAATGCTATTTTTGATGATAGTGACGTGAGGTGCTATGTTGAGGCCTTGCTCGGCTAGGCGGGCCCGCAGGCCCAATGTGAGTGGTGGTGTGCGAGGGCCGCTGAGGGAGGTTTGAGGGCAGGCACCCGTTTTGGGGCTGGCCCCTTTGTCCTGGGAGCAGGGTCTCGACGTTTCCAGTTTGGTGGATTTGGGCATATTTTTGATGATAGTGACGTGAGGTGCTATGTTGAGGCCTTGCTCGGCTAGGCGAGCCCGCAGCCCCAATGTGAGTGGTGGTGTGCGAGGGCCGCTGAGGGAGGTTTGAGGGCAGGCACCCGTTTTGGGGCGTGGCCCCTTTGTCCTGGGAGCAGGGTCTCGACGTTTCCAGTTTGGTGGATGGGCATATTTTTGATGATAGTGACGTGAGGTGCTATGTTGAGGCCTTGCTCGGCTAGGCGAGCCCGCAGCCCCAATGTGAGTGGTGGTGTGCGAGGGCCGCTGAGGGAGGTTTGAGGGCAGGCACCCGTTTTGGGGCTGGCCCCTTTGTCCTGGGAGCAGGGTCTCGACGTTTCCAGTTTGGTGGATTTGGGCATATTTTGATGATAGTGACGTGAGGTGCTATGTTGAGGCCTTGCTCGGCTAGGCGAGCCCGCAGCCCCAATGTGAGTGGTGGTGTGCTGGGCGAGGCCGCTGAGGGAGGTTTGAGGGCAGGCACCCGTTTTGGGGCTGGCCCCTTTGTCCTGGGAGCAGGGTCTCGACGTTTCCAGTTTGGTGGATTTGGGTGATTTTTGATGATAGTGACGTGAGGTGCTATGTTGAGGCCTTGCTCGGCTAGGCGAGCCTGCAGCCCCAATGTGAGTGGTGGTGTGCGAGGGCCGCTGAGGGAGGTTTGAGGGCAGGCACCCGTTTTGGGGCTTGGCCCCTTTGTCCTGGGAGCAGGGGCTCGACGTTTCCAGTTTGGTGGATTTGGGCATATTTTTGATGATAGTGACGTGAGGTGCTATGTTGAGGCCTTGCTCGGCTAGGCGGGCCTGCAGCCCCAATGTGAGTGGTGGTGTGCGAGGGCCGCTGAGGGAGGTTTGAGGGCAGGCACCGTTTTGGGGCTGGCCCCTTTGTCCTGGGAGCAGGGTCTCGACGTTTCCAGTTTGGAGGATGAATGCTGATTTTTGATGATAGTGACGTGAGGTGCTATGTTGAGGCCTTGCTCGGCTAGGCGAGCCCGCAGCCCCAATGTGAGTGGTGGTGTGCGAGGGCCGCTGAGGGAGGTTTGAGGGCAGGCACCCGTTTTGGGGCTGGCCCCTTTGTCCTGGGAGCAGGGTCTCGACGTTTCCAGTTTGGTGGATTTGGGCATATTTTTGATGATAGTGACGTGAGGTGCTATGTTGAGGCCTTGCTCGGCTAGGCGAGCCCGCAGCCCCAATGTGAGTGGTGGTGTGCGAGGGCCGCTGAGGGAGGTTTGAGGGCAGGCACCCGTTTTGGGGCTGCCCCTTTGTCCTGGGAGCAGGGTCTCGACGTTTCCAGTTTGGTGGATTTGGGCATATTTTTGATGATAGTGACGTGAGGTGCTATGTTGAGGCCTTGCTCGGCTAGGCGGGCCCGCAGCCCCAATGTGAGTGGTGGTGTGCGAGGGGCGCTGAGGGAGGTTTGAGGGCAGGCACCCGTTTTGGGGCTGGCCCCTTTGTCCTGGGAGCAGGGTCTCGACGTTTCCAGTTTGGTGGATTTGGGCATATTTTTGATGATAGTGACGTGAGGTGCTATGTTGAGGCCTTGCTCGGCTAGGCGAGCCCGCAGCCCCAATGTGAGTGGTGGTGTGCGAGGGCGCTGAGGGAGGTTTGAGGGCAGGCACCCTTTGGGGCTGGCCCCTTTGTCCTGGGAGCAGGGTCTCGACGTTTCCAGTTTGGAGGATGAATGCATATTTTTGATGATAGTGACGTGAGGTGCTATGTTGAGGCCTTGCTCGGCTAGGCGAGCCGCAGCCCAATGTGAGTGGTGGTGTGCGAGGGCCGCTGAGGGAGGTTTGAGGGCAGGCACCCGTTTTGGGGCTGGCCCTTTGTCCTGGGGAGCAGGGTCTCGACGTTTCCAGTTTGGTGGATTTGGGCATATTTTTGATGATAGTGACGTGAGGTGCTATGTTGAGGCCTTGCTCGGCTAGGCGAGCCCGCAGCCCAATGTGAGTGGTGGTGTGCGAGGGCCGCTGAGGGAGGTTTGAGGGCAGGCACCCGTTTTGGGGCTGGCCCCTTTGTCCTGGGAGCAGGGTCTCGACGTTTCCAGTTTGGTGGATTTGGGCATATTTTTGATGATAGTGACGTGAGGTGCTATGTTGAGGCCTTGCTCGGCTAGGCGGGCCCGCAGCCCAATGTGAGTGGTGGTGTGCGAGGGCCGCTGAGGGAGGTTTGAGGGCAGGCACCGTTTTGGGGCTGGCCCCTTTGTCCTGGGAGCAGGGTCTCGACGTTTCCAGTTTGGAGGATGAATGCTGATTTTTGATGATAGTGACGTGAGGTGCTATGTTGAGGCCTTGCTCGGCTAGGCGAGCCCGCAGCCCCAATGTGAGTGGTGGTGTGCGAGGGCCGCTGAGGGAGGTTTGAGGGCAGGCACCCGTTTTGGGGCTGGCCCCTTTGTCCTGGGAGCAGGGTCTCGACGTTTCCAGTTTGGTGGATTTGGGCATATTTTTGATGATAGTGACGTGAGGTGCTATGTTGAGGCCTTGCTCGGCTAGGCGAGCCGCAGCCCCAATGTGAGTGGTGGTGTGCGAGGGCCGCTGAGGGAGGTTTGAGGGCAGGCACCCGTTTTGGGGCTGGCCCCTTTGTCCTGGGAGCAGGGTCTCGACGTTTCCAGTTTGGTGGATTTGGGCATATTTTTGATGATAGTGACGTGAGGTGCTATGTTGAGGCCTTGCTCGGCTAGGCGGGCTGCGCAGCCCCAATGTGAGTGGTGGTGTGCGAGGGCCGCTGAGGGAGGTTTGAGGGCAGGCACCCGTTTTGGGGCTGGCCCCTTTGTCCTGGGAGCAGGGTCTCGACGTTTCCAGTTTGGTGGATTTGGGCATATTTTTGATGATAGTGACGTGAGGTGCTATGTTGAGGCCTTGCTCGGCTAGGCGAGCCCGCAGCCCCAATGTGAGTGGTGGTGTGCGAGGGCCGCTGAGGGAGGTTTGAGGGCAGGCACCCGTTTTGGGGCTGGCCCTTTGTCCTGGGAGCAGGGTCTCGACGTTTCCAGTTTGGAGGATGAATGCTGATTTTTGATGATAGTGACGTGAGGTGCTATGTTGAGGCCTTGCTCGGCTAGGCGGGCCCGCAGCCCCAATGTGAGTGGTGGTGTGCGAGGGCGCTGAGGGAGGTTTGAGGGCAGGCACCCGTTTTGGGGCTGGCCCCTTTGTCCTGGGAGCAGGGTCTCGACGTTTCCAGTTTGGTGGATTTGGGCATATTTTTGATGATAGTGACGTGAGGTGCTATGTTGAGGCCTTGCTCGGCTAGGCGAGCCCGCAGCCCCCATGTGAGTGGTGGTGTTGCGCGAGGGCCGCTGAGGGAGGTTTGAGGGCAGGCACCCGTTTTGGGGCTGGCCCCTTTGTCCTGGGAGCAGGGTCTCGACGTTTCCAGTTTGGTGGTTGAATGCTGATTTTTGATGATGTGACGTGAGGTGCTATGTTGAGGCCTTGCTCGGCTAGGCGAGCCCGCAGCCCCAATGTGAGTGGTGGTGTGCGAGGGCCGCTGAGGGAGGTTTGAGGGCAGGCACCCGTTTTGGGGCTGGCCCCTTTGTCCTGGGAGCAGGGTCTCGACGTTTCCAGTTTGGTGGATTTGGGCATTTTTGATGATAGTGACGTGAGGTGCTATGTTGAGGCCTTGCTCGGCTAGGCGAGCCGCAGCCCCAATGTGAGTGGTGGTGTGCGAGGGCCGCTGAGGGAGGTTTGAGGGCAGGCACCCGTTTTGGGGCTGGCCCTTTGTCCTGGGAGCAGGGTCTCGACGTTTCCAGTTTGGTGGATTTGGGCATATTTTTGATGATAGTGACGTGAGGTGCTATGTTGAGGCCTTGCTCGGCTAGGCGGGACTGCAGCCCCAATGTGAGTGGTGGTGTGCGAGGGGCGCTGAGGGAGGTTTGAGGGCAGGCACCCGTTTTGGGGCTGGCCCTTTGTCCTGGGAGCAGGGTCTCGACGTTTCCAGTTTGGTGGATTTGGGCATATTTTGATGATAGTGACGTGAGGTGCTATGTTGAGGCCTTGCTCGGCTAGGCGGGCCTGCAGCCCCAATGTGAGTGGTGGTGTGCGAGGGCCGCTGAGGGAGGTTTGAGGGCAGGCACCCGTTTTGGGGCTGGCCCCTTTGTCCTGGGAGCAGGGTCTCGACGTTTCCAGTTTGGAGGATGGACGCAAGTTTTGGTCGATAGTGACGTGAGGTGCTATGTTGAGGCCTTGCTCGGCTAGGCGAGCCCGCAGCCCCAATGTGAGTGGTGGTGTGCGAGGGCCGCTGAGGGAGGTTTGAGGGCAGGCACCCGTTTTGGGGCTGGCCCCTTTGTCCTGGGAGCAGGGTCTCGACGTTTCCAGTTTGGTGGATTTGGGCATATTTTTGATGATAGTGACTGAGTGCTAGGTGTTGAGGCCTTGCTCGCTCTAGGCGAGCCGCCAGCAGCCCCAATGTGAGTGGTGGTGTGCGAGGGCCGCTGAGGGAGGTTTGAGGGCAGGCACCCGTTTTGGGGCTGGCCCCTTTGTCCTGGGAGCAGGGTCTCGACGTTTCCAGTTTGGTGGATTTGGGCATATTTTTGATGATAGTGACGTGAGGTGCTATGTTGAGGCCTTGCTCGGCTAGGCGGGCCTGCAGCCCCAATGTGAGTGGTGGTGTGCGAGGGGCGCTGAGGGAGGTTTGAGGGCAGGCACCCGTTTTGGGGCTGGCCCCTTTGTCCTGGGAGCAGGGGCTCGACGTTTCCAGTTTGGTGGATGAATGCATATTTTTGATGATAGTGACGTGAGGTGCTATGTTGAGGCCTTGCTCGGCTAGGCGAGCCCGCAGCCCCAATGTGAGTGGTGGTGTGCGAGGGCCGCTGAGGGAGGTTTGAGGGCAGGCACCCGTTTTGGGGCTGGCCCCTTTGTCCTGGGAGCAGGGTCTCGACGTTTCCAGTTTGGTGGATTTGGGCATTTTTTGATGATAGTGACGTGAGGTGCTATGTTGAGGCCTTGCTCGGCTAGGCGAGCCCGCAGCCCCAATGTGAGTGGTGGTGTGCGAGGGCGCTGAGGGAGGTTTGAGGGCAGGCACCGTTTTGGGGCTGGCCCCTTTGTCCTGGGAGCAGGGGCTCGACGTTTCCAGTTTGGAGGATGAATGCTGATTTTTGATGATAGTGACGTGAGGTGCTATGTTGAGGCCTTGCTCGGCTAGGCGAGCCGCAGCCCCAATGTGAGTGGTGGTGTGTGCGAGGGCCGCTGAGGGAGGTTTGAGGGCAGGCACCCGTTTTGGGGCTGGCCCCTTTGTCCTGGGAGCAGGGTCTCGACGTTTCCAGTTTGGTGGATTTGGGCATATTTTTGATGATAGTGACGTGAGGTGCTATGTTGAGGCCTTGCTCGGCTAGGCGAGCCGCAGCCCCAATGTGAGTGGTGGTGTGCGAGGCCGCTGAGGGAGGTTTGAGGGCAGGCACCCGTTTTGGGGCTGGCCCCTTTGTCCTGGGAGCAGGGTCTCGACGTTTCCAGTTTGGTGGATGAATGCTGATTTTTGATGATAGTGACGTGAGGTGCTATGTTGAGGCCTTGCTCGGCTAGGCGAGCCTGCAGCCCCAATGTGAGTGGTGGTGTGCGAGGGCCGCTGAGGGAGGTTTGAGGGCAGGCACCCGTTTTGGGGCTGGCCCTTTGTCCTGGGAGCAGGGTCTCGACGTTTCCAGTTTGGTGGATTTGGGCATATTTTTGATGATAGTGACGTGAGGTGCTATGTTGAGGCCTTGCTCGGCTAGGCGAGCCCGCAGCCCCAATGTGAGTGGTGGTGTGCGAGGGCCGCTGAGGGAGGGGTTTGAGGGCAGGCACCCGTTTTGGGGCTGGCCCCTTTGTCCTGGGAGCAGGGTCTCGACGTTTCCAGTTTGGAGGATGAATGCTGATTTTTGATGATAGTGACGTGAGGTGCTATGTTGAGGCCTTGCTCGGCTAGGCGGGCCTGCAGTCCCAATGTGAGTGGTGGTCTGCGAGGGCCGCTGAGGGAGGTTTGAGGGCAGGCACCCGTTTTGGGGCTGGCCCCTTTGTCCTGGGAGCAGGGTCTCGACGTTTCCAGTTTGGTGGATTTGGGCATATTTTTGATGATAGTGACGTGAGGTGCTATGTTGAGGCCTTGCTCGGCTAGGCGAGGCCGCAGCCCCAATGTGAGTGGTGGTGTGCGAGGGCCGCTGAGGGAGGTTTGAGGGCAGGCACCGTTTTGGGGCTGGCCCCTTTGTCCTGGGAGCAGGGTCTCGACGTTTCCAGTTTGGTGGATGAATGCTGATTTTTGATGATAGTGACGTGAGGTGCTATGTTGAGGCCTTGCTCGGCTAGGCGAGCCCGCAGCCCCAATGTGAGTGTTGGTGTGCGAGGGCCGCTGAGGGAGGTTTGAGGGCAGGCACCCGTTTTGGGGCTGGCCCCTTTGTCCTGGGAGCAGGGTCTCGACGTTTCCAGTTTGGTGGATTTGGGCATTTTTTTGATGATAGTGACGTGAGGTGCTATGTTGAGGCCTTGCTCGGCTAGGCGAGCCCGCAGCCCCATGTGAGTGGTGGTGTGCGAGGGCCGCTGAGGGAGGTTTGAGGGCAGGCACCCGTTTTGGGGCTGGCCCTTTGTCCTGGGAGCAGGGTCTCGACGTTTCCAGTTTGGTGGATTTGGGCATATTTTTGATGATAGTGACGTGAGGTGCTATGTTGCGGCCTTGCTCGGCTAGGCGAGCCCGCAGCCCCAATGTGAGTGGTGGTGTGCGAGGGCCGCTGAGGGAGGTTTGAGGGCAGGCACCCGTTTTGGGGCTGGCCCCTTTGTCCTGGGAGCAGGGTCTCGACGTTTCCAGTTTGGTGATGATTGCTATTTTTGATGATAGTGACGTGAGGTGCTATGTTGAGGCCTTGCTCGGCTAGGCGGCCCGCAGCCCAGTGTGAGTGGTGGTGTGCGAGGGCCGCTGAGGGAGGTTTGAGGGCAGGCACCCGTTTTGGGGCTGGCCCCTTTGTCCTGGGAGCAGGGTCTCGACGTTTCCAGTTTGGTGGATTTGGGCTATTTTTGATGATAGTGACGTGAGGTGCTATGTTGAGGCCTTGCTCGGCTAGGCGAGCCCGCAGCCCCAATGTGAGTGTGGTGTGCGAGGGCCGCTGAGGGAGGTTTGAGGGCAGGCACCCGTTTTGGGGCTGGCCCCTTTGTCCTGGGAGCAGGGTCTCGACGTTTCCAGTTTGGTGGATTTGGGCATATTTTTGATGATAGTGACGTGAGGTGCTATGTTGAGGCCTTGCTCGGCTAGGCGAGCCTGCAGCCCCAATGTGAGTGGTGGTGTGCGAGGGCCGCTGAGGGAGGTTTGAGGGCAGGCACCCGTTTTGGGGCTGGCCCCTTTGTCCTGGGAGCAGGGTCTCGACGTTTCCAGTTTGGTGGATGAATGCTGATTTTTGATGATAGTGACGTGAGGTGCTATGTTGAGGCCTTGCTCGGCTAGGCGGGCCTGCAGCCCCAATGTGAGTGGTGGTGTGCGAGGGCCGCTGAGGGAGGTTTGAGGGCAGGCACCCGTTTTGGGGCTGGCCCCTTTGTCCTGGGAGCAGGGTCTCGACGTTTCCAGTTTGGTGGATTTGGGCATATTTTTGATGATAGTGACGTGAGGTGCTATGTTGAGGCCTTGCTCGGCTAGGCGAGCCCGCAGCCCCAATGTGAGTGGTGGTGTGCGAGGGCCGCTGAGGGAGGTTTGAGGGCAGGCACCCGTTTTGGGGCTGGCCCCTTTGTCCTGGGAGCAGGGTCTCGACGTTTCCAGTTTGGTGGATGAATGCTGATTTTTGATGATAGTGACGTGAGGTGCTATGTTGAGGCCTTGCTCGGCTAGGCGAGCCGCAGCCCCAATGTGAGTGGTGGTGTGCGAGGGCCGCTGAGGGAGGTTTGAGGGCAGGCACCCGTTTTGGGGCTGGCCCCTTTGTCCTGGGAGCAGGGTCTCGACGTTTCCAGTTTGGTGGATTTGGGCATATTTTTGATGATAGTGACGTGAGGTGCTATGTTGAGGCCTTGCTCGGCTAGGCGAGCCCGCAGCCCCAATGTGAGTGGTGGTGTGCGAGGGCCGCTGAGGGAGGTTTGAGGGCAGGCACCCGTTTTGGGGCTGGCCCCTTTGTCCTGGGAGCAGGGTCTCGACGTTTCCAGTTTGGTGGATTTGGGCATATTTTTGATGATAGTGACGTGAGGTGCTATGTTGAGGCCTTGCTCGGCTAGGCGGGCCTGCAGCCCCAATGTGAGTGGTGGTGTGCGAGGGCCGCTGAGGGAGGTTTGAGGGCAGGCACCGTTTTGGGGCTGGCCCCTTTGTCCTGGGAGCAGGGTCTCGACGTTTCCAGTTTGGTGGATTTGGGCATATTTTTGATGATAGTGACGTGAGGTGCTATGTTGAGGCCTTGCTCGGCTAGGCGAGCCCGCAGCCCCAATGTGAGTGGTGGTGTGCGAGCGCTCCTGTTGGAGGTTTGAGGGCAGGCACCCGTTTTGGGGCTGGCCCCTTTGTCCTGGGAGCAGGGTCTCGACGTTTCCAGTTTGGATTTTGAATGCTTTTTTTGATGATAGTGACGTGAGGTGCTATGTTGAGGCCTTGCTCGGCTAGGCGAGCCCGCAGCCCCAATGTGAGTGGTGGTGTGCGAGGGCCGCTGAGGAGGTTTGAGGGCAGGCACCGTTTTGGGGCTGGCCCCTTTGTCCTGGGAGCAGGGTCTCGACGTTTCCAGTTTGGTGGATTTGGGCATATTTTTGATGATAGTGACGTGAGGTGCTATGTTGAGGCCTTGCTCGGCTAGGCGAGACCGCAGCCCCAATGTGAGTGGTGGTGTGCGAGGGCCGCTGAGGGAGGTTTGAGGGCAGGCACCCGTTTTGGGGCTGGCCCCTTTGTCCTGGGAGCAGGGGCTCGACGTTTCCAGTTTGGTGGATTTGGGCATATTTTTGATGATAGTGACGTGAGGTGCTATGTTGAGGCCTTGCTCGGCTAGGAGGGCCTGCAGCCCCAATGTGAGTGGTGGTGTGCGAGGGGCGCTGAGGGAGGTTTGAGGGCAGGCACCCCGTTTTGGGGCTGGCCCCTTTGTCCTGGGAGCAGGGGCTCGACGTTTCCAGTTTGGAGGATGAATGGGCATTTTTTGATGATAGTGACGTGAGGTGCTATGTTGAGGCCTTGCTCGGCTAGGCGAGCCCGCAGCCCCAATGTGAGTGTTGGTGAGCGAGGGCCGCTGAGGGAGGTTTGAGGGCAGGCACCCGTTTTGGGGCTGGCCCCTTTGTCCTGGGAGCAGGGGTCTCGACGTTTCCAGTTTGGTGGATTTGGGCATATTTTTGATGATAGTGACCTGAGGTGCTATGTTGAGGCCTTGCTCGGCTAGGCGGGCCCGCAGCCCCAATGTGAGTGGTGGTGTGCGAGGGCCGCTGAGGGAGTTTGAGGGCAGGCACCCGTTTTGGGGCTGGCGCCTTTGTCCTGGGAGCAGGGTCTCGACGTTTCCAGTTTGGTGGATTTGGGCATATTTTTGATGATAGTGACGTGAGGTGCTATGTTGAGGCCTTGCTCGGCTAGGCGAGCCCGCAGCCCCAATGTGAGTGGTGGTGTGCGAGGGCGCCTGAGGGAGGTTTGAGGGCAGGCACCCGTTTTGGGGCTGGCCCCTTTGTCCTGGGAGCAGGGTCTCGACGTTTCCAGTTTGGTGGATTTGGGCATATTTTGATGATAGTGACGTGAGGTGCTATGTTGAGGCCTTGCTCGGCTAGGCGAGCCCGCAGACCCAATGTGAGTGGTGGTGTGCGAGGGCCGCTGAGGGAGGTTTGAGGGCAGGCACCCGTTTTGGGGCTGGCCCCTTTGTCCTGGGAGCAGGGTCTCGACGTTTCCAGTTTGGTGGATTTGATAGTGACGTGAGGTGCTATGTTGAGGCCTTGCTCGGCTAGGCGAGCCCGCAGCCCCAATGTGAGTGGTGGTGTGCGAGGGCCGCTGAGGGAGGTTTGAGGGCAGGCACCCGTTTTGGGGCTGGCCCCTTTGTCCTGGGAGCAGGGTCTCGACGTTTCCAGTTTGGTGGATTTGGGCATATTTTTGATGATAGTGACGTGAGGTGCTATGTTGAGGCCTTGCTCGGCTAGGCGAGCCCGCAGCCCAATGTGAGTGGTGGTGTGCGAGGGCCGCTGAGGGAGGTTTGAGGGCAGGCACCCGTTTTGGGGCTGGCCCCTTTGTCCTGGGAGCAGGGTCTCGACGTTTCCAGTTTGGAGGATGAATGCTGATTTTTGATGATAGTGACGTGAGGTGCTATGTTGAGGCCTTGCTCGGCTAGGCGGCCCGCAGCCCCAATGTGAGTGGTGGTGTGCGAGGGCCGCTGAGGGAGGTTTGAGGGCAGGCACCCGTTTTGGGGCTGGCCCCTTTGTCCTGGGAGCAGGGTCTCGACGTTTCCAGTTTGGTGGATTTGGGCATATTTTTGATGATAGTGAGGGAGGTGCTATGTTGAGGCCTTGCTCGGCTAGGGCGAGCCGCAGCCCCAATGTGAGTGTTGGTGTGCGAGAGGGCGCTGAGGGAGGTTTGAGGGCAGGCACCCGTTTTGGGGCTGGCCCCTTTGTCCTGGGAGCAGGGTCTCGACGTTTCCAGTTTGGTGGATTTGGGCATATTTTTGATGATAGTGACGTGAGGTGCTATGTTGAGGCCTTGCTCGGCTAGGCGAGCCCGCAGCCCCAATGTGAGTGGTGGTGTGCGAGGGCCGCTGAGGGAGGTTTGAGGGCAGGCACCCGTTTTGGGGCTGGCCCCTTTGTCCTGGGAGCAGGGTCTCGACGTTTCCAGTTTGGGGTGAATGCTGATTTTTGATGATAGTGACGTGAGGTGCTATGTTGAGGCCTTGCTCGGCTAGGCGGGCCCGCAGTCCCAATGTGAGTGGTGGTGTGCGAGGGCCGCTGAGGGAGGTTTGAGGGCAGGCACCCGTTTTGGGGCTGGCCCCTTTGTCCTGGGAGCAGGGTCTCGACGTTTCCAGTTTGGTGGATTTGGGCATATTTTTGATGATAGTGACGTGAGGTGCTATGTTGAGGCCTTGCTCGGCTAGGCGAGCCTGCAGCCCCAATGTGAGTGTGTGGTGTGCGAGGGCCGCTGAGGGAGGTTTGAGGGCAGGCACCCGTTTTTGGGCTGGCCCCTTTGTCCTGGGAGCAGGGGCTCGACGTTTCCAGTTTGGTGGATTTGGCATATTTTGATGATAGTGACGTGAGGTGCTATGTTGAGGCCTTGCTCGGCTAGGCGAGCCCGCAGCCCCAATGTGAGTGGTGGTGTGCGAGGGGCCGCTGAGGGAGGTTTGAGGGCAGGCACCCGTTTTTGGGGCTGGCCCCTTTGTCCTGGGAGCAGGGGTCTCGACGTTTCCAGTTTGGTGGATTTTGGCATATTTTTGATGATAGTGACGTGAGGTGCTATGTTGAGGCCTTGCTCGGCTAGGCGAGCCCGCAGCCCCAATGTGAGTGGTGGTGTGCGAGGGCCGCTGAGGGAGGTTTGAGGGCAGGCAACCGTTTTGGGGCTGGCCCCTTTGTCCTGGGAGCAGGGTCTCGACGTTTCCAGTTTGGTGGATTTGGGCATATTTTTGATGATAGTGACGTGAGGTGCTATGTTGAGGCCTTGCTCGGCTAGGCGAGCCCGCAGCCCCAATGTGAGTGGTGGTGTGCGAGGGCCGCTGAGGGAGGTTTGAGGGCAGGCACCCATTTTGGGGCTGGCCCCTTTGTCCTGGGAGCAGGGGCTCGACGTTTCCAGTTTGGAGGATGAATGCTGATTTTTGATGATAGTGACGTGAGGTGCTATGTTGAGGCCTTGCTCGGCTAGGCGAGCCCGCAGCCCCAATGTGAGTGGTGCTCTGCGAGGGCCGCTGAGGGAGGTTTGAGGGCAGGCACCCGTTTTGGGGCTGGCCCCTTTGTCCTGGGAGCAGGGTCTCGACGTTTCCAGTTTGGTGGATTTGGGCATATTTTTGATGATAGTGACGTGAGGTGCTATGTTGAGGCCTTGCTCGGCTAGGCGAGCCCGCAGCCGCAATGTGAGTGGTGCTGTGCGAGGGCCGCTGAGGGAGTTTGAGGGCAGGCACCCGTTTTGGGGCTGTCCCCTTTGTCCTGGGAGCAGGGTCTCGACGTTTCCAGTTTGGTGGATTTGTGCATATTTTTGATGATAGTGACGTGAGGTGCTATGTTGAGGCCTTGCTCGGCTAGGCGAGCCCGCAGCCCCAATGTGAGTGGTGGTGTGCGAGCGCTCCTGAGGGAGGTTTGAGGGCAGGCACCCGTTTTGGGGCTGGCCCCTTTGTCCTGGGAGCAGGGTCTCGACGTTTCCAGTTTGGTGGATTGGGCAAATTTTTGATGATAGTGACGTGAGGTGCTATGTTGAGGCCTTGCTCGGCTAGGCGGGCCTGCAGCCCCAATGTGAGTGGTGGTATGCGAGGGCCGCTGAGGGAGGTTTGAGGGCAGGCACCCGTTTTGGGGCTGGCCCCTTTGTCCTGGGAGCAGGGTCTCGACGTTTCCAGTTTGGTGGATTTTGGCATATTTTTGATGATAGTGACGTGAGGTGCTATGTTGAGGCCTTGCTCGTCTAGGTGAGCCCGCAGCCCCATTGTGAGTGGTGGTGTGCGAGGGCCGCTGAGGGAGGTTTGAGGGCAGGCACCCGTTTTGGGGCTGGCCCCTTTGTCCTGGGAGCAGGGTCTCGACGTTTCCAGTTTGGTGGATTTGGGCATATTTTTGATGATAGTGACGTGAGGTGCTATGTTGAGGCCTTGCTCGGCTAGGCGAGCCTGCAGCCCCAATGTGAGTGGTGGTGTGCGAGGGTCGCTGAGGGAGGTTTGAGGGCAGGCACCCGTTTTGGGGCTGTCCCCTTTGTCCTGGGAGCAGGGGCTCGACGTTTCCAGTTTGGTGGATTTGGGCATATTTTTGATGATAGTCACATGAGGTGCTATGTTGAGCCCTTGCTCGGCTAGGCGAGCCTGCATCCCCAATGTGAGTGGTGGTGTGCGAGGGCCGCTGAGGGAGGTTTGAGGGCAGGCACCCGTTTTGGGGCTGGCCCCTTTGTCCTGGGAGCAGGGTCTCGACGTTTCCAGTTTGGTGGATTTGGGCATATTTTTGCTGATAGTGACGTGAGGTGCTATGTTGAGCCCTTGCTCGGCTAGGCGGGCCTGCAGCCCCAATGTGCGTGGTGGTGTGCGAGGGCCGCTGAGGGAGGTTTGAGGGCAGGCACCCGTTTTGGGGCTGGCCCTTTGTCCTGGGAGCAGGGTCTCGACGTTTCCAGTTTGGTGGATTGGGCATATTTTTGATGATAGTGACGTGAGGTGCTATGTTGAGGCCTTGGTCGGCTAGGCGAGCCCGCAGCCCCAATGTGAGTGTTGCTGCGAGGGCCGCTGAGGGAGGTTTGAGGGCAGGCACCCGTTTTGGGGCTGGCCCCTTTGTCCTGGGAGCAGGGTCTCGACGTTTCCAGTTTGGTGGATTTGGGCATATTTTTGATGATAGTGACGTGAGGTGCTATGTTGAGGCCTTGCTCGGCTAGGCGAGCCCGCAGCCCCCAATGTGAGTGTTGCTGCGCGAGGGCCGCTGAGGGAGGTTTGAGGGCAGGCACCCGTTTTGGGGCTGGCCCCTTTGTCCTGGGAGCAGGGTCTCGACGTTTCCAGTTTGGTGGATTTGGGCATATTTTTGATGATAGTGACCTGAGGTGCTATGTTGAGGCCTTGCTCGGCTAGTCGAGCCCGCAGACCCAATGTGAGTGGTGGTGCGCGAGGGCCTCTGAGGGAGGTTTGAGGGCAGGCACCCGTTTTGGGGCTGGCCCCTTTGACCTGGGAGCAGGGTCTCGACGTTTCCAGTTTGGTGGATTTGGGCTTATTTTTGATGATAGTGATGTGAGGTGCTATGTTGAGGCCTTGCTCGGCTAGGCGAGCCCGCAGCCCCCATGTGAGTGGTGGTGTGCGAGGGGCGCTGAGGGAGGTTTGAGGGCAGGCACCCGTTTTGGGGCTGGCCCCTTTGTCCTGGGAGCAGGGGCTCGACGTTTCCAGTTTGGTGGATTTGGGCATATATTTGATGATAGTGACGTGAGGTGCTATGTTGAGGCCTTGCTCGGCTAGGCGAGCCCGCAGCCCCAATGTGAGTGATGCTGTGCGAGGGCCGCTGAGGGAGGTTTGAGGGCAGGCACCCGTTTTGGGGGCTGGCCCCTTTGTCCTGGGAGCAGGGTCTCGACGTTTCCCGTTTGGTGGATTTGGGCATATTTTTGATGATAGTGACGTGAGGTGCTATGTTGAGGCCTTGCTCGGCTAGGCGAGCCCGCAGCCCCAATGTGAGTGGTGGTGTGCGAGGGCCGCTGAGGGAGGTTTGAGGGCAGGCACCCATTTTGGGGCTGGCCCCTTTGTCCTGGGAGCAGGGTCTCGACGTTTCCAGTTTGGTGGATGATTGCTGATTTTTGATGCTAGTGACGTGAGGTGCTATGTTGAGGCCTTGCTCGGCTAGGCGAGCCCGCAGCCCCAATGTGAGTGGTGGTGTGCGAGGGCCGCTGAGGGAGGTTTGAGGGCAGGCACCCGTTTTGGGGCTGGCCCCTTTGACCTGGGAGCAGGGTCTCGACGTTTCCAGTTTGGAGGATTTGGGCATATTTTTGATGATAGTGACGTGAGGTGCTATGTTGAGGCCTTGCTCGGCTAGGTGAGCCCGCAGCCCCAATGTGAGTGGTGGTGTGCGAGGGCCGCTGAGGGAGGTTTGAGGGCAGGCACCCGTTTTGGGGCTGGCCCCTTTGTCCTGGGAGCAGGGTCTCGACGTTTCCAGTTTGGAGGATTTGGGCATATTTTTGATGATAGTGACGTGAGGTGCTATGTTGAGGCCTTGCTCGGCTAGGCGGGCCTGCAGTCCCAATGTGAGTGGTGGTGTGCGAGCGCACCTGAGGGAGGTTTGAGGGCAGGCACCCGTTTTGGGGCTGGCCCCTTTGTCCTGGGAGCAGGGTCTCGACGTTTCCAGTTTGGTGGATTTGGGGCATATTTTTGATGATAGTGACGTGAGGTGCTATGTTGAGGCCTTGCTCGGCTAGGCGAGCCCGCAGCCCCAATGTGAGTGGTGGTGTGCGAGGGCCGCTGAGGGAGGTTTGAGGGCAGGCACCCGTTTTGGGGCTGGCCCCTTTGTCCTGGGAGCAGGGGCTCGACGTTTCCAGTTTGGAGGATGGGCATATTTTTGATGATAGTGACGTGAGGTGCTATGTTGAGGCCTTGCTCGGCTAGGCGGGCCTGCAGCCCCAATGTGAGTGGTGGTGTGCGAGGGCGCTGAGGGAGGTTTGAGGGCAGGCACCCGTTTTGGGGCTGGCCCCTTTGTCCTGGGAGCAGGGTCTCGACGTTTCCATTTTGGTGGATTTGGGCATATTTTTGATGATAGTGAAGTGAGGTGCTATGTTGAGGCCTTGCTCGGCTAGGCGAGCCCGCAGCCCCAATGTGAGTGTTGCTGCGAGAGGGCCGCTGAGGGAGGTTTGAGGGCAGGCACCCGTTTTGGGCTGGCCCCTTTGTCCTGGGAGCAGGGTCTCGACGTTTCCAGTTTGGTGGATTTGGCATATTTTTGATGATAGTGACGTGAGGTGCTATGTTGAGGCCTTGCTCGGCTAGGCGAGCCTGCAGCCCCAATGTGAGTGGTGGTGTGCGAGGGCCGCTGAGGGAGGTTTGAGGGCAGGCACCCGTTTTGGGGCTGGCCCCTTTGTCCTGGGAGCAGGGTCTCGACGTTTCCAGTTTGGAGGATGAATGCTGATTTTTGATGATAGTGACGTGAGGTGCTATGTTGAGGCCTTGCTCGGCTAGGCGACCCCGCAGCCCCAATGTGAGTGGTGGTGTGCGAGGAGCGCTGTGGGAGGTTTGAGGGCAGGCACCCGTTTTGGGGCTGGCCCCTTTGTCCTGGGAGCAGGGTCTCGACGTTTCCAGTTTGGTGGATTTGGGCTTATTTTTGATGATAGTGACGTGAGGTGCTATGTTGAGGCCTTGCTAGGCTAGGCGAGCCCGCAGCCCCAATGTGAGTGGTGGTGTGCGAGGGCGCTGAGGGAGGTTTGAGGGCAGGCACCCGTTTTGGGGCTGGCCCCTTTGTCCTGGGAGCAGGGTCTCGACGTTTCCAGTTTGGAGGATTTGGGCATATTTTTGATGATAGTGACGTGAGGTGCTATGTTGAGGCCTTGCTCGGCTAGGCGAGCCCGCAGCCCCAATGTGAGTGGGTCTGTGCGAGGGCCGCTGAGGGAGGTTTGAGGGCAGGCACCCGTTTTGGGGCTGGCCCCTTTGTCCTGGGAGCAGGGGCTCGACGTTTCCAGTTTGGTGGATTTGGGCATATTTTTGATGATAGTGACGTGAGGTGCTATGTTGAGGCCTTGCTCGGCTAGGCGAGCCCGCAGCCCCAATGTGAGTGGTGGTGTGCGAGGGCCGCTGAGGGAGGTTTGAGGGCAGGCACCCGTTTTGGGGCTGGCCCCTTTGTCCTGGGAGCAGGGTCTCGACGTTTCCATTTTGGTGGATTTGGGCTTATTTTTGATGATAGTGACGTGAGGTGCTATGTTGAGGCCTTGCTCGGCTAGGCGAGCCCGCAGTCCCAATGTGAGTGGTGGTGTGCGAGGGCCGCTGAGGGAGGTTTGAGGGCAGGCACCCGTTTTGGGGCTGGCCCCTTTGTCCTGGGAGCAGGGTCTCGACGTTTCCAGTTTGGAGGATGAATGCTGATTTTTGATGATAGTGACGTGAGGTGCTATGTTGAGGCCTTGCTCGCTAGGCGAGCCCGCAGCCCCAATGTGAGTGGTGGTGTGCGAGGGCCGCTGAGGGAGGTTTGAGGGCAGGCACCCGTTTTGGGGCTGGCCCCCTTTGTCCTGGGAGCAGGGGCTCGACGTTTCCAGTTTGGTGGATTTGGGCATATTTTTGATGATAGTCACATGAGGTGCTATGTTGAGGCCTTGCTCGGCTAGGCGAGCCAGCAGCCCCAATGTGAGTGGTGGTGTGCGAGGGCCGCTGAGGGAGGTTTGAGGGCAGGCACCCGTTTTGGGGCTGGCCCCTTTGTCCTGGGAGCAGGGTCTCGACGTTTCCAGTTTGGAGGATTTGGGCATATTTTTGATGATAGTGACGTGAGGTGCTAAGTTGAGGCCTTGCTCGGCTAGGCGAGCCTGCAGCCCAATGTGAGTGGTGGTGTGCGAGGGCCGCTGAGGGAGGTTTGAGGGCAGGCAGCCGTTTTGGGGCTGGCCCCTTTGTCCTGGGAGCAGGGTCTCGACGTTTCCAGTTTGGTGGATTTGGGCATATTTTTGATGATAGTGACGTGAGGTGCTATGTTGAGGCCTTGCTCGGCTAGGCGAGCCCGCAGCCCCAGTGTGAGTGGTGGTGTGCGAGGGGTGCTGAGGGAGGTTTGAGGGCAGGCAGCCGTTTTGGGGCTGGCCCCTTTGTCCTGGGAGCAGGGTCTCGACGTTCCAGTTTGGTGGATTTGGGCATTTTTTTGATGATAGTGACGTGAGGTGCTATGTTGAGCCTTGCTCGGCTAGGCGAGCCCGCAGCCCCAATGTGAGTGGTGGTGTGCGAGGGCCGCTGAGGGAGGTTTGAGGGCAGGCACCCGTTTTGGGGCTGGCCCCTTTGTCCTGGGAGCAGGGGCTCGACGTTTCCAGTTTGGAGGATGATTGCTGATTTTTGATGATAGTGACGTGAGGTGCTATGTTGAGGCCTTGCTCGGCTAGGCGAGCCCGCATCCCCAATGTGAGTGGTGGTGTGCGAGGAGCGCTGAGGGAGGTTTGAGGGCAGGCACCCGTTTTGGGGCTGGCCCCTTTGTCCTGGGAGCAGGGTCTCGACGTTTCCAGTTTGGTGGATTTGGGCATATTTTTGATGATAGTGACGTGAGGTGCTATGTTGAGGCCTTGCTCGGCTAGGCGAGCCCGCAGCCCCAATGTGAGTGGTGGTGTGCGAGGGCCGCTGAGGGAGGTTTGAGGGCAGGCACCCGTTTTGGGGCTGGCCCTTTGTCCTGGGAGCAGGGTCTCGACGTTTCCAGTTTGGAGGATGAATGCTGATTTTTGATGATAGTGACGTGAGGTGCTATGTTGAGGCCTTGCTCGGCTAGGCGAGCCCGCAGCCCCAATGTGAGTGGTGGTGTGCGAGGGCCGCTGAGGGAGGTTTGAGGGCAGGCACCCGTTTTGGGGCTGGCCCCTTTGTCCTGGGAGCAGGGTCTCGACGTTTCCAGTTTGGAGGATGAATGCTGATTTTTGATGATAGTGACGTGAGGTGCTATGTTGAGGCCTTGCTCGGCTAGGCGAGCCTGCAGCCCCAATGTGAGTGGTGTTGTTGCGTGAGGGCCGCTGAGGGTGGTTTGAGGGCAGGCACCCGTTTTGGGGCTGTCCCCCTTTGTCCTGGGAGCAGGGTCTCGACGTTTCCAGTTTGGTGGATTTGGGCATATTTTTGATGATAGTGACATGAGGTGCTATGTTGAGGCCTTGCTCGGCTAGGCGAGCCTGCAGCCCCAATGTGAGTGGTGGTGCGCGAGGGCCGCTGAGGGAGGTTTGAGGGCAGGCACCCGTTTTGGGGCTGGCCCCTTTGTCCTGGGAGCAGGGTCTCGACGTTTCCAGTTTGGTGGATTTGAGCATATTTTTGATGATAGTGACGTGAGGTGCTATGTTGAGGCCTTGCTCGTCTAGGCGAGCCCGCAGTCCCAATGTGAGTGGTGGTGTGCGAGGGCCGCTGAGGGAGGTTTGAGGGCAGGCACCCGTTTTGGGGCTGGCCCCCTTTGTCCTGGGAGCAGGGTCTCGACGTTTCCAGTTTGGTGGATTTGGGCATATTTTTGATGATAGTGACGTGAGGTGCTATGTTGGAGGCCTTGCTCGGCTAGGTGGGCCCGCAGCCCCAATGTGAGTGGTGGTGCGCGAGGGCCGCTGAGGGAGGTTTGAGGGCAGGCACCCGTTTTGGGGCTGGCCCCTTTGTCCTGGGAGCAGGGTCTCGACGTTTCCAGTTTGGTGGATTTGGGCATATTTTTGATGATAGTGACGTGAGGTGCTATGTTGAGGCCTTGCTCGGCTAGGCGAGCCCGCAGCCCCAATGTGAGTGGTGTTGTGCGAGGGCCGCTGAGGGAGGTTTGAGGGCAGGCACCCGTTTTGGGGCTGGCCCCTTTGTCCTGGGAGCAGGGTCTCGACGTTTCCAGTTTGGAGGATTTGGGCATATTTTTGATGATAGTGACGTGAGGTGCTATGTTGAGGCCTTGCTCGGCTAGGCGAGCCCGCAGCCCCAATGTGAGTGGTGGTGTGCGAGGGGCGCTGAGGGAGGTTTGAGGGCAGGCACCCGTTTTGGGGCTGGCCCCTTTGTCCTGGGAGCAGGGTCTCGACGTTTCCAGTTTGGATGGAATGAATGTGATTTTTGATGATAGTGACGTGAGGTGCTATGTTGAGGCCTTGCTCGGCTAGGCGAGCCCGCAGCCCAATGTGAGTGGTGGTGTGCGAGGGCCGCTGAGGGAGGTTTGAGGGCAGGCACCGTTTTGGGGCTGGCCCCTTTGTCCTGGGAGCAGGGTCTCGACGTTTCCAGTTTGGTGGATTTGGGCATATTTTTGATGATAGTGACCTGAGGTGCTATGTTGAGGCCTTGCTCGGCTAGGCGAGCCCGCAGACCCAATGTGAGTGGTGGTGTGCGAGCGCTCCTGTGGGAGGTTTGAGGGCAGGCACCCGTTTTTGGGGCTGGCCCCTTTGACCTGGGAGCAGGGTCTCGACGTTTCCAGTTTGGATCATGAATGCTGATTTTTGATGATAGTGACGTGAGGTGCTATGTTGAGGCCTTGCTCGGCTAGGCGGGCCCGCAGCCCCAATGTGAGTGGTGGTCTGCGAGCGCACCTGTTGGAGGTTTGAGGGCAGGCACCCGTTTTGGGGCTGGCCCCTTTGTCCTGGGCGCAGGGTCTCGACGTTTCCAGTTTGGTGGATTTGGGCATATTTTTGATGATAGTGACGTGAGGTGCTATGTTGAGGCCTTGCTCGGCTAGGCGAGCCCGCAGCCCCAATGTGAGTGGTGGTGTGCGAGGGCCGCTGAGGGAGGTTTGAGGGCAGGCACCCGTTTTGGGGCTGGCCCCTTTGTCCTGGGAGCAGGGTCTCGACGTTTCCAGTTTGGTGGATTTGGGCATATTTTGATGATAGTGACGTGAGGTGCTATGTTGAGGCCTTGCTCGGCTAGGCGAGCCCGCAGCCCCAATGTGAGTGGTGGTGTGCGAGGGCCGCTGAGGGAGGTTTGAGGGCAGGCACCCGTTTTTGGGGCTGGCCCCTTTGTCCTGGGAGCAGGGTCTCGACGTTTCCAGTTTGGAGGATGAATGCTGATTTTTGATGATAGTGACGTGAGGTGCTATGTTGAGCCCTTGCTCGGCTAGGCGAGCCTGCAGCCCCAATGTGAGTGGTGGTGTGCGAGGGCCGCTGAGGGAGTTTGAGGGCAGGCACCCGTTTTGGGGCTGGCCCCTTTGTCCTGGGTGCAGGGTCTCGACGTTTCCAGTTTGGTGGATTTGGGCATATTTTTGATGATAGTGACGTGAGGTGCTATGTTGAGGCCTTGCTCGGCTAGGCGAGCCCGCAGCCCCAATGTGAGTGGTGGTGTGCGAGCGCTCCTGTTGGAGGTTTGAGGGCAGGCACCCGTTTTGGGGCTGGCCCCTTTGTCCTGGGAGCAGGGTCTCGACGTTTCCAGTTTGGTGGATTTGGGCAGATTTTTGATGATAGTGACGTGAGGTGCTATGTTGAGGCCTTGCTCGGTAGGCGAGCCCGCAGCCCCTTTGTGAGTGGTGGTGTGCGAGGGCCGCTGAGGGAGGTTTGAGGGCAGGCACCCGTTTTGGGGCTGGCCCCTTTGTCCTGGGAGCAGGGGCTCGACGTTTCCAGTTTGGTGGATTTGGGCATATTTTTGATGATAGTGACGTGAGGTGCTATGTTGAGGCCTTGCTCGGCTAGGCGAGCCCGCAGCCCCAATGTGAGTGGTGGTGTGCGAGGAGCGCTGAGGGAGGTTTGAGGGCAGGCACCCGTTTTGGGGCTGGCCCCTTTGTCCTGGGAGCAGGGTCTCGACGTTTCCAGTTTGGTGGATTTGGGCATATTTTTGATGATAGTGACGTGAGGTGCTATGTTGAGGCCTTGATCGGCTAGGCGAGCCTGCAGCCCCAATGTGAGTGGTGGTGTGCGAGGGCCGCTGAGGGAGGTTTGAGGGCAGGCACCAGTTTTGGGGCTGGCCCCTTTGTCCTGGGAGCAGGGTCTCGACGTTTCCAGTTTGGAGGATGAATGCTGATTTTTGATGATAGTGACGTGAGGTGCTATGTTGAGCCCTTGCTCGGCTAGGCGAGCCTGCAGCCCCAATGTGAGTGGTGGTGTGCGAGGGCCGCTGAGGGAGGTTTGAGGGCAAGCACCCGTTTTGGGGCTGGCCCCTTTGTCCTGGGAGCAGGGTCTCGACGTTTCCAGTTTGGTGGATTTGGGCATATTTTTTGATGATAGTGATGTGAGGTGCTATGTTGAGGCCTTGCTCGGCTAGGCGAGCCCGCAGCCCCAATGTGAGTGGTGGTGTGCGAGGGCCGCTGAGGGAGGTTTGAGGGCAGGCACCCGTTTTGGGGCTGGCCCCTTTGTCCTGGGAGCAGGGTCTCGACGTTTCCAGTTTGGAGGATGAATGCTGATTTTTGATGATAGTGACGTGAGGTGCTATGTGAGGCCTTGCTCGGCTAGGCGAGCCCGCAGCCCCATGTGAGTGGTGGTGTGCGAGGGGCGCTGAGGGAGGTTTGAGGGCAGGCACCCGTTTTGGGGCTGGCCCCTTTGTCCTGGGAGCAGGGTCTCGACGTTTCCAGTTTGGTGGATTTGGGCATATTTTGATGATAGTGACGTGAGGTGCTATGTTGAGGCCTTGCTCGGCTAGGCGAGCCCGCAGACCCAATGTGAGTGGTGGTGTGCGAGCGCCGCTGAGGGAGGTTTGAGGGCAGGCACCCGTTTTGGGGCTGGCCCCTTTGACCTGGGAGCAGGGTCTCGACGTTTCCAGTTTGGATCATGAATGCTGATTTTTGATGATAGTGACGTGAGGTGCTATGTTGAGGCCTTGCTCGTCTAGGCGAGCCTGCAGCCCCAATGTGAGTGGGGCTACGCGAGGGCCGCTGAGGGAGGTTTGAGGGCAGGCACCCGTTTTGGGGGCTGGCCCCTTTGTCCTGGGAGCAGGGTCTCGACGTTTCCAGTTTGGTGGATTTGGGCATATTTTTGATGATAGTGACGTGAGGTGCTATGTTGAGCCCTTGCTCGGCTAGGCGAGCCCGCAGCCCCAATGTGAGTGGTGGTGTGCGAGGGGCGCTGAGGGAGGTTTGAGGGCAGGCACCCGTTTTGGGGCTGGCCCCTTTGTCCTGGGAGCAGGGTCTCGACGTTTCCAGTTTGGAGGATGAATGCTGATTTTTGATGATAGTGACGTGAGGTGCTATGTTGAGGCCTTGCTCGGCTAGGCGGACCTGCAGCCCCAATGTGAGTGGTGGTGTGCGAGGGCCGCTGAGGGAGGTTTGAGGGCAGGCACCCGTTTTGGGGCTGGCCCCTTTGTCCTGGGAGCAGGGTCTCGACGTTTCCAGTTTGGTGGATTTGGGCATATTTTTGATGATAGTGACGTGAGGTGCTATGTTGAGCCCTTGCTCGGCTAGGCGAGCCCGCAGCCGCAATGTGAGTGGTGGTGTGCGAGGGCCGCTGAGGGGAGTTTGAGGGCAGGCACCCGTTTTGGGGCTGGCCCCTTTGTCCTGGGAGCAGGGTCTCGACGTTTCCAGTTTGGTGGATTTGGGCATATTTTTGATGATAGTGACCTGAGGTGCTATGTTGAGGCCTTGCTCGGCTAGGCGAGCCCGCAGCCCCAATGTGAGTGGTGGTGTGCGAGGGCCGCTGTTGGAGGTTTGAGGGCAGGCACCCGTTTTGGGGCTGGCCCCCTTTGTCCTGGGAGCAGGGTCTCGACGTTTCCAGTTTGGATCATGAATGCTGATTTTTGATGATAGTGATGTGAGGTGCTATGTTGAGGCCTTGCTCGGCTAGGCGAGCCCGCAGCCCCAATGTGAGTGGTGGTGTGCGAGGGCCGCTGAGGGAGTTTGAGGGCAGGCACCCGTTTTGGGGCTGTCCCCTTTGTCCTGGGAGCAGGGTCTCGACGTTTCCAGTTTGGTGGATTTGGGCATATTTTTGATGATAGTGACGTGAGGTGCTATGTTGAGGCCTTGCTCGGCTAGGCGAGCCCGCAGACCCAATGTGAGTGGTGGTGTGCGAGGGGCGCTGAGGGAGGTTGAGGGCAGGCACCCGTTTTGGGGCTGGCCCCTTTGTCCTGGGAGCAGGGTCTCGACGTTTCCAGTTTGGGGGATTTGGGCATATTTTTGATGATAGTGATGTGAGGTGCTATGTTGAGGCCTTGCTCGGCTAGGCGAGCCCGCAGCCCCTTTGTGAGTGGTGGTGTGCGCGGGCCGCTGAGGGAGGTTTGAGGGCAGGCACCCGTTTTGGGGCTGGCCCCTTTGTCCTGGGAGCAGGGGCTCGACGTTTCCAGTTTGGTGGATTTGGGCATCTTTTTGATGATAGTGACCTGAGGTACTATGTTGAGGCCTTGCTCGGCTAGGCGAGCCCGCAGACCCAATGTGAGTGGTGGTGTGCGAGGGCCGCTGATGGAGGTTTGAGGGCAGGCACCCGTTTTGGGGCTGGCCCCTTTGTCCTGGGAGCAGGGTCTCGACGTTTCCATTTTGGAGGATGAATGCTGATTTTTGATGATATTGACGTGAGGTGCTATGTTGAGCCCTTGCTCGGCTAGGCGGGCCTGCAGCCCCAATGTGAGTGGGGCTGTGCGAGGGCCGCTGAGGGAGGTTTGAGGGCAGGCAGCCGTTTTGGGGCTGGCCCCTTTGTCCTGGGAGCAGGGGCTCGACGTTTCCAGTTTGGTGGATGTATGCTGATTTTTGATGATAGTGACGTGAGGTGCTATGTTGAGGCCTTGCTCGGCTAGGCGGGCCTGCAGCCCCAATGTGAGTGGTGGTGTGCGAGGGCCGCTGAGGGGGGTTTGAGGGCAGGCACCCGTTTTGGGGCTGTCCCCTTTGTCCTGGGAGCAGGGTCTCGACGTTTCCAGTTTGGAGGATGAATGCTGATTTTTGATGATAGTGACGTGAGGTGCTATGTTGAGGCCTTGCTCGGCTAGGCGAGCCCGCAGACCCAATGTGAGTGGTGGTGTGCGAGCGCCGCTGAGGGAGGTTTGAGGGCAGGCACCCGTTTTGGGGCTGGCCCCTTTGTCCTGGGAGCAGGGTCTCGACGTTTCCAGTTTGGTGGATTTGGGCATATTTTTGATGATAGTGACGTGAGGTGCTATGTTGAGGCCTTGCTCGGCTAGGCGAGCCCGCAGCCCCAATGTGAGTGGATGTGTGCGAGGGCCGCTGAGGGAGGTTTGAGGGCAGGCACCCGTTTTGGGGCTGGCCCCTTTGTCCTGGGAGCAGGGTCTCGACGTTTCCAGTTTGGTGGATGTTTGCTTATTTTTGATGATAGTGACGTGAGGTGCTATGTTGAGGCCTTGCTCGGCTAGGCGTGCCTGCAGCCCCAATGTGAGTGGTGGTGTGCGAGGGCCGCTGAGGGAGGTTGAGGGCAGGCACCCGTTTTGGGGCTGGCCCCTTTGTCCTGGGAGCAGGGTCTCGACGTTTCCAGTTTGGAGGATGAATGCTGATTTTTGATGATAGTGACGTGAGGTGCTATGTTGAGGCCTTGCTCGGCTAGGCGAGCCCGCAGCCGCAATGTGAGTGTTGCTGCGAGAGGGCCGCTGAGGGGGTTTGAGGGCAGGCACCCGTTTTGGGGCTGGCCCCTTTGTCCTGGGAGCAGGGTCTCGACGTTTCCAGTTTGGTGGATTTGGGCATATTTTTGATGATAGTGACCTGAGGTGCTATGTTGAGCCCTTGCTCGGCTAGGCGAGCCTGCAGCCCCAATGTGAGTGGTGGTGTGCGAGGGCCGCTGAGGGAGGTTTGAGGGCAGGCAGCCGTTTTGGGGCTGGCCCTTTGTCCTGGGAGCAGGGTCTCGACGTTTCCAGTTTGGTGGATTTGGGCATATTTTTGCTGATAGTGACGTGAGGTGCTATGTTGAGCCTTGCTCGGCTAGGCGAGCCCGCAGCCCCCAATGTGAGTGGTGGTGAGCGAGGGCCGCTGAGGGAGGTTTGAGGGCAGGCACCCGTTTTGGGGCTGGCCCCTTTGTCCTGGGAGCAGGGGCTCGACGTTTCCAGTTTGGAGGATGAATGCTGATTTTAGATGATAGTGACGTGAGGTGCTATGTTGAGGCCTTGCTCGGCTAGGCGAGCCCGCAGCCCCAATGTGAGTGTTGCTGCGCGAGGGCCGCTGAGGGAGGTTTGAGGGCAGGCACCCGTTTTGGGGCTGGCCCCTTTGTCCTGGGAGCAGGGTCTCGACGTTTCCAGTTTGGTGGATGAATGCATATTTTTGATGATAGTGACGTGAGGTGCTATGTTGAGGCCTTGCTCGGCTAGGCGAGCCCGCAGCCCCCAATGTGAGTGGTGGTGTGCGAGGGCGCTGAGGGAGGTTTGAGGGCAGGCACCGTTTTGGGGCTGGCCCCTTTGTCCTGGGAGCAGGGTCTCGACGTTTCCAGTTTGGTGGATTTGGGATATTTTTGATGATAGTGACGTGAGGTGCTATGTTGAGGCCTTGTTCCGCTAGGCGAGCCCGCAGCCCCAATGTGAGTGGTGGTGTGCGAGGGCCGCTGAGGGAGGTTTGAGGGCAGGCACCCGTTTTGGGGCTGGCCCCTTTGTCCTGGGAGCAGGGTCTCGACGTTTCCAGTTTGGTGGATTTGGGCATATTTTTGATGATAGTGACGTGAGGTGCTATGTTGAGGCCTTGCTCGGCTAGGCGAGCCTGCAGCCCCAATGTGAGTGGTGGTGTGCGAGAGGGCCCTGAGGGAGGTTTGAGGGCAGGCACCCGTTTTGGGGCTGGCCCCTTTGTCCTGGGGCAGGGTCTCGACGTTTCCAGTTTGGTGGATTTGGGCATATTTTTGTGATAGTGACGTGAGGTGCTATGTTGAGGCCTTGCTCGGCTAGGCGAGCCTGCAGCCCCAATGTGAGTGGTGGTGTGCGAGGGCCGCTGAGGGAGGTTTGAGGGCAGGCACCCGTTTTGGGGGCTGGCCCCTTTGTCCTGGGAGCAGGGTCTCGACGTTTCCAGTTTGGAGGATGAATGCTGATTTTTGATGATAGTGACGTGAGGTGCTATGTTGAGGCCTTGCTCGGCTAGGCGAGCCCGCAGCCCCAATGTGAGTGGTGGTGTGCGAGGGCCGCTGAGGGAGGTTTGAGGGCAGGCACCCGTTTTGGGGCTGGCCCCTTTGTCCTGGGAGCAGGGTCGACGTTTCCAGTTTGGTGGATTTGGGCATATTTTTGATGATAGTGACCTGAGGTGCTATGTTGAGGCCTTGCCGGCTAGGCGAGCCCGCAGACCCAATGTGAGTGGTGGTGTGCGAGGGCCGCTGAGGGAGGTTTGAGGGCAGGCACCCGTTTTGGGGCTGGCCCCTTTGACCTGGGAGCAGGGTCTCGACGTTTCCAGTTTGGATCATGAATGCTGATTTTTGATGATAGTGATGTGAGGTGCTATGTTGAGGCCTTGCTCGTCTAGGCGAGCCCGCATCCCCTTTGTGAGTGGTGGTGTGCGAGGGCGCTGAGGGAGGTTTGAGGGCAGGCACCCGTTTTGGGGCTGGCCCCTTTGTCCTGGGAGCAGGGTCTCGACGTTTCCAGTTTGGTGGATTTGGGCATTTTTTTGATGATAGTGACGTGAGGTGCTATGTTGAGGCCTTGCTCGGCTAGGCGAGCCCGCAGCCCCAATGTGAGTGGTGCTGTGCGAGGGCCGCTGAGGGAGGTTTGAGGGCAGGAACCCGTTTTGGGGCTGGCCCCTTTGTCCTGGGAGCAGGGTCTCGACGTTTCCAGTTTGGTGGATTTGGGCATATTTTTGATGATAGTGACGTGAGGTGCTATGTAGAGGCCTTGCTCGGCTAGGCGAGCCTGCAGCCCCAATGTGAGTGGTGGTGTGCGAGGGGCGCTGAGGGAGGTTTGAGGGCAGGCACCCGTTTTGGGGCTGGCCCCTTTGTCATGGGAGCAGGGTCTCGACGTTTCCAGTTTGGAGGATTTGGGCATATTTTTGATGATAGTGACGTGAGGTGCTATGTTGAGGCCTTGCTCGGCTAGGCGAGCCCGCAGCCCCAATGTGAGTGGTGGTGTGCGAGGGCCGCTGAGGGGGGGTTTGAGGGCAGGCACCCGTTTTGGGCTGGCCCCTTTGGCCTGGGAGGGTCTCGACGTTTCCAGTTTGGTGGATGAATGCTATTTTGATGATAGTGACGTGAGGTGCTATGTTGAGGCCTTGCTCGGCTAGGCGAGCCGCAGCCCAATGTGAGTGGTGGTGCGAGGGCCGCTGAG
>NW_026561793.1:0-57726 GCF_028858705.1 Grus americana | reverse complement strand
CGCCAAGCCCCGCCCCTCACGAAAACTCCGCCCCCGACGCTAACCCGCCCCTCACGCAAACTCCGCCCCCGACGCACGCCAAGCCCCGCCCCGACGCAAACCCCGCCCCTCACGCAAACTCCGCCCCGCACGCAACCTCCGCCCCTCACGCAAACTCCGCCCCCGACGCACGCCAAGCCCTGCCCCTCACGCAAACTCCGCCCCCGAGGCAAACTCCGCCCCGATGCACGCCAAGCCCCGCCCCTCACGCAAACTCCGCCCCCGACGCCCGCCAAGCCCCGCCCCTCACGCAAACTCCGCCCCCGACGCAAACTCCGCCCCGACGCAAGCCAAGCCCCGCCCCTCACGCAAACTCCGCCCCTGATGCACGCAAAGCCCCGCCCCTCACGCAAACTCCGCCCCCGACGCAAACTCCGCCCCGACGCAAACTCCGCCCCTCACGCAAACTCCGCCCCCGACGCACGCCAAGCCCCGCCCCTCACGCAAACTCCGCCCCCGACGCAAACTCCGCCCCGACGCACGCCAAGCCCCGCCCCACGCAAACTCCGCCCCTCACGCAAACTCCGCCCCCTCACGCAAACTCCGCCCCCGACGCACGCCAAGCCCCGCCCCTGACGCAAACTCCGCCCCCGACGCAAACTCCGCCCCCACGCAAACCCCGCCCCTCACGCAAACTCCGCCCCTACGCAAACTCCGCCCCCGACGCAAACTCCGCCCCTCACGCAAACTCCGCCCCCGACGCACGCCAAGCCCCGCCCCTCACGCAAACTCCGCCCCCGACGCAAACTCCGCCCGCGACGCACGCCAAGCCCCGCCCCTGACGCAAACTCCGCCCCCGACGCACGCCAAGCCCCGCCCCTCACGCAGCCCACAGCGCATGCTCGCTCGGTGCTGCCGCCTAGCGACCAAATTTCGGTACTGCAGCGGCAGCGCCGCGCATGCGCAGTGCAGCGCCACGCCCCCTCCCCGGAACCGGCTGCCGGCAGCCGCTGTGCAGGGGCTGCTGTGAGCCGAGGGAGGAGCGGAGGCGTCGCCGGGCTGCGGCTGCACGGAGGGAGAAGGTGAGCGGGGCAGCGGGACGGACCGGCGGGTCCCGGGGAAAGCCCCGAGGAGGGCGGCGGCAGCGGTGCCGCCTCCGAGGAGAGGCGGGGGGGGCGGCGGGGCGGCGGGGTCCGTGTCACAGAGGGGAGGGGGGCTGCCCGGAGCCGTGCGGCGGGTGGGGGGGGTGCGCGCCGTGTCGGAACCGGGCGGGGAGACCGTCCGGAGCCGCGCGGCGGGGGCTGCCCGGAGCCGGCGGGCGTCCGCGCCTTTCGGAGGTGGCTGAGGGGAGGCGGGGGCGGGGGGGGGGCGCCAGCCCGGAGCCGCGCTGCGGAGCTCGGGGCTGCCGTCGCGGCTCGGCGGGGCTTTCGGGTGAGTCGGCTTTCGGGTGAGGGCACGGGACGGTGTCCCCGCAGGGTCAGGAAGCGTGGAAGGCTGCCTCCCGCGGCACGCCGGGAGTTGCAGTCTTGGGGCACGCGGCTGCTGGTCGGCCATATTGGCTCCCCGGAGCACGCCGGGAAGTGTAGTCTTACGGCACTCTAATGGCTGCCACGCGGCGCTTGCCAGTGCGTGCCGGGAGGCGTCGTTTTCGCGGACGTGGCTGCCGGACAGCCCGACTTGCTCTCGCAGGAGCGCGAGGTTGGGGTTTTTTTGCCGGTTTCGAGTGGTTTTCTGCAGGCTTCCAGCCGCTCCCGAGCAGCGGTGCGGCCGTGCTACGAGAGCGCGCGCGCGCGCGGCGAGGCGTTGCCCGGTGTCCCGAGACGAGCGCTACCAGTCGGACTCTCCGGAAGCCTGTCCGGCAGCCCCAGGCCGCCCCCGAGCCCTGGCGTGAAGGCGGCAAGCTGGCCCTCGCCTGTGCCGCTTTCTTCCTGAACGGGGGTGCTGGCGGCGGCGGCAGCGGCAGCAGCGCGGGGAAAGAGCGGCGTCTCCGGAAGCCCCTGCAGAAGGAGGAGGGTCTCCGGCCAGGGCCGACCTCCGGTAGTAACGGCCACTGCTTTTTCTTTCCCTCTCCCAGGCCGCGCTGAGGACGTGGTTGCCCGTCCCTCCCTTGGGGATGCCGTCGACTGCACCCGCCTCGCCTGTGCCTGGCCTGGCTCGCCTCGTGGCGTGGGGGCGAAAAGGGACAGGCGGCGGAGCGCTTACCGGCCGTGGACAGGAGCTGCCCTAAGGGAAGCTGGAATGGCCAGAGAAAGGTGAAGAAGAAGAAGAAGAAGAGATGGAAGGCTCTCCGGCCGGCAGCTGCCTCCCGCTGCAGGCAAGAGAGCGCCTGCCTCGCCGGGTGAGGAAAGATCCCTCGTTGCGCTCCGCGGCAGGTCAGGCTGCCGACGGGCACCGCAGGGTCGCCACGCGTAATCCAAAGCACGGTGCGGCCGCGTACCGAGGGAGGCAGGGAGGGAGGCAGGGAGGCAGGCTACTCATCTAGGCAGACTCGTCTCCTCGGAGCTGTAAGACACCCGTGTATTCTCTTAGGCGGAGGACAGCCGAGCGACCGGAGTGACAGCAAAGGAAAGGCGGAGAGCAGGAGAAAGAAGCGTCTGCGCTGGCAAGCTCTCCCGGCAGCGCCGAGAGCCAGAGCTGCGGTGAGTCCTGGGCCCGCGGGGCCCCATCGCCTCTCCTCTGCGTCGCGGGCCCTCCTCTGCCCCCCTCGCTTTCCCACCCCGCTGTGGGGTTTTTTGGTTTGCTTTCTGCTCCCCGCTATGTTCTTTTTCCATCTCGCTCTGACGGGCTGCCTGTCCCCACCTTTTTTAGGTCCTCGCTCTCTCTGCCCCGTAGCCCGTGGCTATTGTTTCCTTCTCTCTCTCCCTGTCTCTCTGTCCGGCCCCCAGCCACTGTTTCTGCATTCCTCCCCCTCGGTCCTGTAGCCCGTCGGTATTTCTGCCGTCTCTGGCTCTCTCTGTGCGGCTCCTCGTTCCTGTTGTTCGAGGTCTTCCTTCTCGGCTCCGTAGCGAGTCGTCGTGAGTCTCTCTCTTTCTCCGTCCCTCTTGAGCCTCTTCCCTGCCCCTCGTTTTGAAGGCCCGCCTCTCTGTCCCGGCACCCGTCGCTATGGTTCCTTTTTTCGGTCTGGCTCCGTCTCGCTCCCCGTCCCTGTTTTTCTAAAGTCTCCCCTCTCTGCCTCCTAGCCCGTCGGTACCTTTTTCTTTCCCCGTCGCGGTTCGTCTGGCTCCCTGTCCCTCTTTCTTCCTTCCTTCCTTCCTCCCTGTCTGCCCCGCAGCCCGGCCCTTCGTTCCTTTCTCCTTCCCTCTCTGTCCCTCTCCCGGTCCCCGGCTTTAAACTCTGCTTCTCTGCCCGGTAGCTCGCCACCGTCTTACCTTTCCCCGTCTCTCTCTCTGTCCAGCTCCCTCTCTCGAATCTTCAATTCCTCCCTGTCGCTGCAGAAGCCTGTCGGGACTTTTTCCCCTGCCCGGCTTGCCTCTCCCTGTCTCGCGATTCCTCCCTCTCTGCCCTCTTAGCCGCGACCGTTTTTATATTCTCCGTCTCTCCCTCGGTCCGCCTCGAGATCCCGATTGTTTTTTAAAGCGACCGAATCGTCGAGGTTGGCAGAGACCTTTACGATTATCGGGTGGAACCGCGAACCTGGCGCTGGCAAGTCCCCCTCTGCCCCGCAGCCCGTCCCTTCCCTTCCGACGGCCTCTTTCTCCACCTCCCTCTGTCCGGCTCCCGGCCCCTCTTTTCCACTTCCGCCCTCTGTACCCTGTGGCTTTCCCCCTCTTCTTTCTCTCTCTGTCTCTGTTTGAGGAGGAGCAGCTGCCGCCCCAGCGTTCGCACCCCGTTCACGGTGTCGCGCGCACGCTTCTTCTCGGGCGCGCTTCCTCCTCCTCCTCCTCCTTCGGGCTCGACCCGAGGCTTCCGGCAGCAGTCTCCGGGTGTCGGATTTTGTAAAATAATTAACGTAACTGAAAGGTGCAGCAGCGGGATCGGCCCGGGCGGGGCGCCTCCAAAGAGAGGGACCCCGAACAAAGAAATCCCGGGGCCGTTCCGCGCTTGGGTCCCGGACACCCGCCCCTCGCGCGCTGTCCGCGCGTCCCTTAGTCCCGCGGTGACTTTTGGTCTGGGGTCTTCTACCGTCGTCTCGGATTCTTCTTCTGTATAGCTGTGGGCGGTGCGTTATTCCACAGGTGCCGCTGCGCCGATGCTCCGTACGTTCGCAGTAACGGGTAGAGCGGAAGGCTCCGTGGCCAGGGAAGAGCGGCACGGACACGTTCCTGCTCGCTCCGTTGCACCGGAATTTCGACGGCTGGGTTCGGCCGCTAAATTGATGGCGCTACCGGAAGAAATTTCAGAAAAGTGAGTACTGTGCTTGTCTTTAATCTTTTAAAGTAATTTTTCTACGGGCGCCCGGTCCGTGGCTTAGATATTTGGTTTGCGGCGAAACAGACCCGGAACGTGGCTCCAAGTAGCGTTCCGATTCGCTGAAATTCCCCGTAGTCAGAGAGCAAGAATGGTGAATGTTGCTTGGCGGTTTGAAATCTCAGGCTTTCTCTGAAAGCTGACCTGCCAGAATGAGCCGAAAGCAGGCCGAACGCCAATAGGGATGCCGCAGAAAAGGTCCTCTTCTTGACAGGAGAAGAGCTTGGCGAAACGTCAGCGCCGTTTCCCGTAGGGCCTCCGACGTACCGGTTCGGCAAGCGTGGGCTTTGTGCGATTCCCTCGGGGACGATGGCGAACAAACGTTGTACGGCAGAGAGTATCTTAGCTTACTTTCCATCTCCTGCTCGGTTACTTGCAGAATATTTAATTTGGCGTCGCACGGACCCAGAGGGACGGGTCCCCAACTCATGCTGGTAGGGCAACCCCAGTACCAGCCGGTAAAATCGGAAAAGAGTACGACGTTTTGAAACGTTTGCCTTGCGAGGAGAAGGGCCGTCTCTCGTTAGGCAACTGAATTCTGCGACCGATTTCCACGCCTCACGCGCGTGCGTGCGCGCACACGCGCCCCCCCCCCCCCCCCCAACAGGCAGGCTTTGAAGGAGGCAGTCCCTAAGGCAACGCGATCTAAAACGTGGAAGTTTTTTTTTCTATTTTTAATAGTTTCTTACGGATAGGAGGCTCGTGTGAGCGTTTAGCCTGTCCTGTCCTTAATTCTGAACCCACTGGCTGGTGCAGAAGGACGGTCGTGTGACAAAAACAGCATGAAATTTGTCCCTGTGCCGGCTGCGTCCCGTGGTAAAGGAGTACATCTGTTATTCCTGCGTGAAAGATGTTTGATGAGCGTACCGCATCGTCAGAGCTGCTCTTGGTCTGCCTGCAAGCCGTGGGTTATGATTTAGAAATACGTTCGCCTACCGTTCCTTAACTGTGTGGTTTTGGTTTTTATTTTTTCAAAGAAAGGGTGGCTTTTTCGTCGATCTCTTTGTGAGAGTATCAAATCAGGCGGCGGTAAATACGTAGAAGCAACTAGGCGTACTACGGCGTGTACCGGACAGCGTTGGCGTGCCGCTCTGCTAGCAGCGGAGAGCCAGATGAGGATGCCCGTGGTAAGTACTCGTTCTGCCTCCGGCTGAACGGAAAGATTCTCATGTTGAGGGTTCCTGGGCTTGTCTGTGTGATTAGCATTACTTTTTTTTTTTTTTTTTTTTTTTTTTTATAATATGAAACAGGGTCAGATGATTGTTGATGAGTGGGACTTTGCGTACTCCTTTAGGTAGTTTTTCGTACTGAACCTTAGATCGGTTACAAAACTTAATCTTTGTGCAGTTTACACGTTTTGTAGCAACTACAAAGACATTTATCCTGTAGGTAAGCTGAAAATAAAAATGCGGTTTCTCACCTGATTTTTCTTTCGGAGGAACGCTCGCCCCCAGCGGCTGGTTTTTTTTGCTAGTGTTGTCGGGGGGAAGGAACGGCGGCGCTTGCCTGGTTTCTTCCCCTAGCCAGGGACCTGAAACTTTGTTTTCCTCAGCTGTTTCACTAGAAATTTACAAGTGTCGGTGGTCAACAGTGGCAGAGAATTGGGTGGCGTTTTCAATTTCAAAGGGAAGGAACGTGTTGATGTTAATTCTGTTACCAAAAGCGAAGTACCAGCTGCTTCCTCTTTCTAGATCTTCTCTCCTTTCGCCGTCCTCCCCGAGGGGTAACGTGGCCACGCCGTATACCTTTTCTGCTCTGGTACCGTTCGTTTGATACGCAGGAGCGCTGTGAAATAAATAGAAGGGCTACGGACAGACATCTGCCATCGTTGCGGCTGCCTTAAATCGTGTATTTGTCCCTTTAGCCCGTCATTTCCTTTCCGCTCAGTTGAGTTACGTGCAGCGTTAGGTTCCAGTCGAGAGCGGTGCCGCCGAACAACGCTCTCGGAGCGTGCGCGGAGGAGGGCGACCGAGATGGCGAGAGGTCTCCGAGGCGAGACTTAGGGGGAGCGGCTGAGGTCACTTGGTTTGTTCAGCTTGGAGAAGGGAAGGCCGAGGGGTGACCTCATCGCAGTCTACACCTTCCTCGAGGGGGACGGCGGAGGGGGAGGCGCTGACCTCCGCTCTCTCCGGTGACCGGCACTAGGACCCGAGGAAACGGGACGAAGCTGCGTCAGGGCAAGTTCAGACCGGACGTTGGGAAAAGGCTTTTCACTGAGAGGGCGGTCGGTCAGTCACGGAACAGGCTCCCCAGGGAAGCGGTCGCAGCCACCGAGCCTGTCAGGAGTTCAAGGAGCGTCTGAACGATGCTCTTAGTCGCACGGTTTAGTTTTAGGTAGTCCCGCGTGGAGCGGGGGCTTGGTCTCGGCGATCCGTATGGGTCCCTTCCAACTTGAGATACTCTATGATTCTGTGAAATCTTCTGGGTTAGAAACGACCTTATTGTAATAGAGAATTCGCTGAACGTGGCTTTGTGCAAGGACTGTCGTCTTAGAATATCTTTTTTTTTTTTC
The DNA here is from genome assembly GCF_028858705.1 of Grus americana. NCBI lineage: Eukaryota > Metazoa > Chordata > Aves > Gruiformes > Gruidae > Grus > Grus americana. The sequence continues at coordinate 50,828 of NW_026561793.1, read as the reverse complement.
TTCCCCCCCCCCCCCCAGATATGAGAAAAGCTCTGTCCAGAGATATGGAGACGAAATCAGTTGTACCTCACCCTGTGACACCGGAAGACATTGAGTAACTGTAAGCTGTGATGCTCAGTGAAATTACTAAGAGCGTTAAGTTTCCCGTGCCTTTGCTTTCACTCTCCCATTCTCTTGTCTTGCGGCACGTCGCATTCTTTGAGGCCGTGGAAGCGACACCGGGAGCGATGGGTTGTCAGAACCAGGTCCTCCTGCCTGTCGCTGGTTTTGCTTACCTTCGCCGTCTCTGTGTACCAGCCTGCATCTCTCTCTCTGTTCCTCAATCCCTGTCCTCTCTTCTCTGTTCTGCTTTGTTTCGCTGCGTATGTCCCGTTCCCTGTCCCACCTTTAGCCTTCCTTCCTTCTTCCTCGCCTTTTTCTTTGTCCTTTTGTCCTGCTCCCCGACCCTGTTTCTCGCTCCATCTGACCGTCCTTTTCCTGGCACCTTTGTGTCTCTGCTCCTTGCCCCCGTCTTTCTCTCCCCTCTGCCCAGTCCTCGTCTCCCTCTTTTGTCTCTCTGTCCCTCTGTCCTCCTTCTGCCTCTGCCCCTCTGTCCTGCTCCCTGCCCCTCTTTTTCTCACTCTGCCCCAGCGTCCCGCTCCCCGGTCCTCTTTCCCTCTGTTGCTCTCTCCTTTTATCTCTCCTTCTCCCTGCTCCCCAGCCCGGTTCTCTCACGCTCCCGCTTCCTTTTTTTATTCTCTGTTGCTCTGTCCTGCTCCCCGTGCCGCTGTCCCTCGCCGTACCTCTCGGTCCGGCTCCCTGCCCTTATTCTCTTTTCCTCCCTCGCCGTGGCGCTGCCCGCCCAGGGTCGTTTCTGCCTCTCTGTCCCGCTCCCCGTCCTGGTTTGTCGGTCGCCGTCCCGCTGCCTCTCTTCCTGCCGCTTCTTCCTCCCTCTCTGTCAGGCTCCCTGTCCCCGTCCTTCACTCGCCGTCCCTTTCCTTGCCTCGTGCTTTCTCGCTCGCCGCCGCCGTCCCCCCCCATCCAGCTGGCTGCCCCTTTTCTCCTCTCTTCTAGCGTCCTGCAGCTGGCTCCTCGGTTTTGGCGGCAGCCTGCACATAGCAGCCCAGCTCTCCAGCAGCCTGACGGACCGACCGTGTGTCTGTTCCACGCCGGACTGGCGAGCGTGGCTCTGGGTAGGACAGCCGAGGTGCCCCAGGGCCGGGCCCCGGTGCGGAGTCTCTCCCGGAACCGGCTCTGTGTGTGACTGAATAAACGCTTGCGGTCTCTTTTGCCGTGCCGGCTGCGTTGGCGCTTCCTTTGCGGGGGGGGGGGGGGGGGGGGGGGGCGAGGGGCCGTGATGGAGGGCAGGGGAGGAGGTGTGTGTGGGGGTATTAACGTATTCAACAAGGTCACATTGCTCGCATCCTCGGGATCCAAAAGGGATGCTTCTTGGCTCCGCCCCTGACCCATGCCAAACGCCGCCCCCCCCCAAACCCCGCCCCCCCCGCCCCCCCCCCCCCGCAAACTCCGCCCCCCCGCAAACTCCGCCCCCACGCAAACTCCGCCCCGATGCACGCCAAGCCCCGCCCCTCACAGAAACTCCGCCCCCATGCAAACTCCGCCCCAATGCATGCCAAGCCCCGCCCCCATGCAAACTCCGCCCCCACACAAACTCCGCCCCGACGCACGCCAAGCCCCGCCCCACGCAAACTCCGCCCTCATGCAAACTCCGCCCCGATGCACGCCAAGCCCCGCCCCTCACGCAAACTCCGCCCCTCACGCAAACTCCGCCCCTCACGCAAACTCCGCCCCCATGCAAACTCCGCCCCGACAGCCAACTCCGCCCCTCACGCAAACTCCGCCCCGACGCAAACTCCGCCCTCACGCAAACTCCGCCCCTCACGCAAACTCCGCCCCGACGCACGCCAAGCCCCGCCCCTCACGCAAACTCCGCCCCTCACGCAAACTCCGCCCCGCACGCAAGCCCCGCCCCGACGCAAACCCCGCCCCCACGCAAACTCCGCCCCGACGCAAACTCCGCCCCTCACGCAAACTCCGCCCCCGACGCACGCCAAGCCCGCCCCTCACGCAAACTCCGCCCCGACGCAAACTCCGCCCCTCACGCAAACTCCGCCCCTCACGCAAACTCCGCCGACGCACGCCAAGCCCCGCCCCTCACGCAAACTCCGCCCCTCACGCAAACTCCGCCCGCGACGCACGCCAAGCCCCGCCCCTCACGCAAACTCCGCCCCCGACGCACGCCAAGCCCCGCCCCCGACGCAAACTCCGCCCCCACGCAAACTCCGCCCCTCACGCAAACTCCGCCCCCGATGCAAACTCCGCCCCTCACGCAAACTCCGCCCCCGACGCACGCCAAACCCCGCCCCTCACGCAAACTCCGCCCCCGACGCACGCCAAGCCCCGCCCCCGACGCAAACTCCGCCCCTTACGCAAACTCCGCCCCTCACGCAAACTCCGCCCCTCACACAAACTCCGCCCCTGACGCACGCCAAGCCCCGCCCCTCACGGAAACTCCGCCCCTCAGACAAACTCCTCCCCCGACGCACGCCAAGCCCCGCCCCCGACGCAAACCCCGCCCCTCACGCAAACTCCGCCCCCGACGCACGCAAACTCCGCCCCCGACGCAAACTCCGCCCTGACGCAAACTCCGCCCCCGATGCATGCCAAGCCCCGCCCCTCACGCAAACTCCGCCCCTCACGCAAACACCGACCCTCACGCAAACACCGCCCCCGACGCACGCCAAGCCCCGCCCCCCACGCAAACTCCGCCCCTCACGCACGCGAAGCCCCGCCCCTCACGCAAACTCCACCCCTCACGCAGACTCCGCCCCCGACGCACGCCAAGCCCTGCCCCTCACGCAAACACCGACCCCGAGGCAAACTCCGCCCGTGATGCACGCCAAGCCCCGCCCCTCACGCAAACTCCGCCTCTGACGCCCGCCAAGCACCGCCCCTCACGCAAACTCCGCCCCCGACGCAAACTCCGCCCCGACGCAAGCCAAGCCCTGCCCCTCACGCAAACTCCGCCCCTGATGCACGCCAAGCCCCGCCCCTCACGCAAACTCCGCCCCCGACGCAAGCCAAGCCCCGCCCCTGACGCAAACTCCGCCCCCGACGCAAACTCCGCCCGCGACGCACGCCAAGCCCCGCCCCTCATGCAAACTCCGCCCTGACGCAACCTCCGCCCCCGATGCATGCCGAGCCCCGCCCCTCACGCAAACTCCGCCCCCGACGCACACTCCGCCCCCGACGCAAACTCCGCCCCCGACGCACGCCAAGCTCCGCCCCCGACGCAAACTCCGCCCCTCATGCAAACTCCGCCCCCGACGCAAACTCCGCCCCTCACGCAAACTCCGCCCCCGACGCACGCCAAGCCCCGCCCCTCATGCAAACTCCGCCCCCGACGCAAACTCCGCCCCCGACGCACGCCAAGCCCCGCCCCTCACGCAAACTCCGCCCCCGACGCACGCCAAGCCCCGCCCCTCACGCAGCCCACAGCGCATGCTCGCTCGGTGCTGCCGCCTAGCGACCAAATTTCGGTACTGCAGCGGCAGCGCCGCGCATGCGCAGTGCAGCGCCACGCCCCCTCCCCGGAACCGGCTGCCGGCAGCCGCTGTGCAGGGGCTGCTGTGAGCCGAGGGAGGAGCGGAGGCGTCGCCGGGCTGCGGCTGCACGGAGGGAGAAGGTGAGCGGGGCAGCGGGACGGACCGGCGGGTCCCGGGGAAAGCCCCGAGGAGGGCGGCGGCAGCGGTGCCGCCTCCGAGGAGAGGCGGGGGGGCGGCGGGGTCCGTGTCACAGAGGGGAGGGGGGCTGCCCGGAGCCGTGCGGCGGGTGGGGGGGGGTGCGCGCCGTGTCGGAACCGGGCGGGGAGACCGTCCGGAGCCGCGCGGCGGGGGCTGCCCGGAGCCGGCGGGCGTCCGCGCCTTTCGGAGGTGGCTGAGGGGAGGCGGGGGGGGGGGGGGGGCGCCAGCCCGGAGCCGCGCTGCGGAGCTCGGGGCTGCCGTCGCGGCTCGGCGGGGCTTTCGGGTGAGTCGGCTTTCGGGTGAGGGCACGGGACGGTGTCCCCGCAGGGTCAGGAAGCGTGGAAGGCTGCCTCCCGCGGCACGCCGGGAGTTGCAGTCTTGGGGCACGCGGCTGCTGGTCGGCCATATTGGCTCCCCGGAGCACGCCGGGAAGTGTAGTCTTACGGCACTCTAATGGCTGCCACGCGGCGCTTGCCAGTGCGTGCCGGGAGGCGTCGTTTTCGCGGACGTGGCTGCCGGACAGCCCGACTTGCTCTCGCAGGAGCGCGAGGTTGGGGTTTTTTTGCCGGTTTCGAGTGGTTTTCTGCAGGCTTCCAGCCGCTCCCGAGCAGCGGTGCGGCCGTGCTACGAGAGCGCGCGCGCGCGCGGTGAGGCGTTGCCCGGTGTCCCGAGACGAGCGCTACCGGTCGGACTCTCCGGAAGCCTGTCCGGCAGCCCCAGGCCGCCCCCGAGCCCTGGCGTGAAGGCGGCAAGCTGGCCCTCGCCTGTGCCGCTTTCTTCCTGAACGGGGGTGCTGGCGGCGGCGGCAGCGGCAGCAGCGCGGGGAAAGAGCGGCGTCTCCGGAAGCCCCTGCAGAAGGAGGAGGGTCTCCGGCCAGGGCCGACCTCCGGTAGTAACGGCCACTGCTTTTTCTTTCCCTCTCCCAGGCCGCGCTGAGGACGTGGTTGCCCGTCCCTCCCTTGGGGATGCCGTCGACTGCACCCGCCTCGCCTGTGCCTGGCCTGGCTCGCCTCGTGGCGTGGGGGCGAAAAGGGACAGGCGGCGGAGCGCTTACCGGCCGTGGACAGGAGCTGCCCTAAGGGAAGCTGGAATGGCCAGAGAAAGGTGAAGAAGAAGAAGAAGAAGAGATGGAAGGCTCTCCGGCCGGCAGCTGCCTCCCGCTGCAGGCAAGAGAGCGCCTGCCTCGCCGGGTGAGGAAAGATCCCTCGTTGCGCTCCGCGGCAGGTCAGGCTGCCGACGGGCACCGCAGGGTCGCCACGCGTAATCCAAAGCACGGTGCGGCCGCGTACCGAGGGAGGCAGGGAGGGAGGCAGGGAGGCAGGCTACTCATCTAGGCAGACTCGTCTCCTCGGAGCTGTAAGACACCCGTGTATTCTCTTAGGCGGAGGACAGCCGAGCGACCGGAGTGACAGCAAAGGAAAGGCGGAGAGCAGGAGAAAGAAGCGTCTGCGCTGGCAAGCTCTCCCGGCAGCGCCGAGAGCCAGAGCTGCGGTGAGTCCTGGGCCCGCGGGGCCCCATCGCCTCTCCTCTGCGTCGCGGGCCCTCCTCTGCCCCCCTCGCTTTCCCACCCCGCTGTGGGGTTTTTTGGTTTGCTTTCTGCTCCCCGCTATGTTCTTTTTCCATCTCGCTCTGACGGGCTGCCTGTCCCCACCTTTTTTAGGTCCTCGCTCTCTCTGCCCCGTAGCCCGTGGCTATTGTTTCCTTCTCTCTCTCCCTGTCTCTCTGTCCGGCCCCCAGCCACTGTTTCTGCATTCCTCCCCCTCGGTCCTGTAGCCCGTCGGTATTTCTGCCGTCTCTGGCTCTCTCTGTGCGGCTCCTCGTTCCTGTTGTTCGAGGTCTTCCTTCTCGGCTCCGTAGCGAGTCGTCGTGAGTCTCTCTCTTTCTCCGTCCCTCTTGAGCCTGTTCCCTGCCCCTCGTTTTGAAGGCCCGCCTCTCTGTCCCGGCACCCGTCGCTATGGTTCCTTTTTTTGGTCTGGCTCCGTCTCGCTCCCCGTCCCTGTTTTTCTAAAGTCTCCCCTCTCTGCCTCCTAGCCCGTCGGTACCTTTTTCTTTCCCCGTCGCGGTTCGTCTGGCTCCCTGTCCCTCTTTCTTTCTTCCTTCCTTCCTCCCTGTCTGCCCCGCAGCCCGGCCCTTCGTTCCTTTCTCCTTCCCTCTCTGTCCCTCTCCCGGTCCCCGGCTTTAAACTCTGCTTCTCTGCCCGGTAGCTCGCCACCGTCTTACCTTTCCCCGTCTCTCTCTCTGTCCAGCTCCCTCTCTCGAATCTTCAATTCCTCCCTGTCGCTGCAGAAGCCTGTCGGGACTTTTTCCCCTGCCCGGCTTGCCTCTCCCTGTCTCGCGATTCCTCCCTCTCTGCCCTCTTAGCCGCGACCGTTTTTATATTCTCCGTCTCTCCCTCGGTCCGCCTCGAGATCCCGATTGTTTTTTAAAGCGACCGAATCGTCGAGGTTGGCAGAGACCTTTACGATTATCGGGTGGAACCGCGAACCTGGCGCTGGCAAGTCCCCCTCTGCCCCGCAGCCCGTCCCTTCCCTTCCGACGGCCTCTTTCTCCACCTCCCTCTGTCCGGCTCCCGGCCCCTCTTTTCCACTTCCGCCCTCTGTACCCTGTGGCTTTCCCCCTCTTCTTTCTCTCTCTGTCTCTGTTTGAGGAGGAGCAGCTGCCGCCCCAGCGTTCGCACCCCGTTCACGGTGTCGCGCGCACGCTTCTTCTCGGGCGCGCTTCCTCCTCCTCCTCCTCCTCCTTCGGGCTCGACCCGAGGCTTCCGGCAGCAGTCTCCGGGTGTCGGATTTTGTAAAATAATTAACGTAACTGAAAGGTGCAGCAGCGGGATCGGCCCGGGCGGGGCGCCTCCAAAGAGAGGGACCCCGAACAAAGAAATCCCGGGGCCGTTCCACGCTTGGGTCCCGGACACCCGCCCCTCGCGCGCTGTCCGCGCGTCCCTTAGTCCCGCGGTGACTTTTGGTCTGGGGTCTTCTACCGTCGTCTCGGATTCTTCTTCTGTATAGCTGTGGGCGGTGCGTTATTCCACAGGTGCCGCCGCGCCGATGCTCCGTACGTTCGCAGTAACGGGTAGAGCGGAAGGCTCCGTGGCCAGGGAAGAGCGGCACGGACACGTTCCTGCTCGCTCCGTTGCACCGGAATTTCGACGGCTGGGTTCGGCCGCTAAATTGATGGCGCTACCGGAAGAAATTTCAGAAAAGTGAGTACTGTGCTTGTCTTTAATCTTTTAAAGTAATTTTTCTACGGGCGCCCGGTCCGTGGCTTAGATATTTGGTTTGCGGCGAAACAGACCCGGAACGTGGCTCCAAGTAGCGTTCCGATTCGCTGAAATTCCCCGTAGTCAGAGAGCAAGAATGGTGAATGTTGCTTGGCGGTTTGAAATCTCAGGCTTTCTCTGAAAGCTGACCTGCCAGAATGAGCCGAAAGCAGGCCGAACGCCAATAGGGATGCCGCAGAAAAGGTCCTCTTCTTGACAGGAGAAGAGCTTGGCGAAACGTCAGCGCCGTTTCCCGTAGGGCCTCCGACGTACCGGTTCGGCAAGCGTGGGCTTTGTGCGATTCCCTCGGGGACGATGGCGAACAAACGTTGTACGGCAGAGAGTATCTTAGCTTACTTTCCATCTCCTGCTCGGTTACTTGCAGAATATTTAATTTGGCGTCGCACGGACCCAGAGGGACGGGTCCCCAACTCATGCTGGTAGGGCAACCCCAGTACCAGCCGGTAAAATCGGAAAAGAGTACGACGTTTTGAAACGTTTGCCTTGCGAGGAGAAGGGCCGTCTCTCGTTAGGCAACTGAATTCTGCGACCGATTTCCACGCCTCACGCGCGTGCGTGCGCGCACACGCGCCCCCCCCCCCCCCCCCCCCCAACAGGCAGGCTTTGAAGGAGGCAGTCCCTAAGGCAACGCGATCTAAAACGTGGAAGTTTTTTTTTCTATTTTTAATAGTTTCTTACGGATAGGAGGCTCGTGTGAGCGTTTAGCCTGTCCTGTCCTTAATTCGGAACCCACTGGCTGGTGCAGAAGGACGGTCGTGTGACAAAAACAGCATGAAATTTGTCCCTGTGCCGGCTGCGTCCCGTGGTAAAGGAGTACATCTGTTATTCCTGCGTGAAAGATGTTTGATGAGCGTACCGCATCGTCAGAGCTGCTCTTGGTCTGCCTGCAAGCCGTGGGTTATGATTTAGAAATACGTTCGCCTACCGTTCCTTAACTGTGTGGTTTTGGTTCTTATTTTTTCAAAGAAAGGGTGGCTTTTTCGTCGATCTCTTTGTGAGAGTATCAAATCAGGCGGCGGTAAATACGTAGAAGCAACTAGGCGTACTACGGCGTGTACCGGACAGCGTTGGCGTGCCGCTCTGCTAGCAGCGGAGAGCCAGATGAGGATGCCCGTGGTAAGTACTCGTTCTGCCTCCGGCTGAACGGAAAGATTCTCATGTTGAGGGTTCCTGGGCTTGTCTGTGTGATTAGCATTACTTTTTTTTTTTTTTTTTTTTTTTATAATATGAAACAGGGTCAGATAATTGTTGATGAGTGGGACTTTGCGTACTCCTTTAGGTAGTTTTTCGTACTGAACCTTAGATCGGTTACAAAACTTAATCTTTGTGCAGTTTACACGTTTTGTAGCAACTACAAAGACATTTATCCTGTAGGTAAGCTGAAAATAAAAATGCGGTTTCTCACCTGATTTTTCTTTCGGAGGAACGCTCGCCCCCAGCGGCTGGTTTTTTTTGCTAGTGTTGTCGGGGGGAAGGAACGGCGGCGCTTGCCTGGCTTCTTCCCCTAGCCAGGGACCTGAAACTTTGTTTTCCTCAGCTGTTTCACTAGAAATTTACAAGTGTCGGTGGTCAACAGTGGCAGAGAATTGGGTGGCGTTTTCAATTTCAAAGGGAAGGAACGTGTTGATGTTAATTCTGTTACCAAAAGCGAAGTACCAGCTGCTTCCTCTTTCTAGATCTTCTCTCCTTTCGCCGTCCTCCCCGAGGGGTAACGTGGCCACGCAGTATACCTTTTCTGCTCTGGTACCGTTCGTTTGATACGCAGGAGCGCTGTGAAATAAATAGAAGGGCTACGGACAGACATCTGCCATCGTTGCGGCTGCCTTAAATCGTGTATTTGTCCCTTCAGCCCGTCATTTCCTTTCCGCTCAGTTGAGTTACGTGCAGCGTTAGGTTCCAGTCGAGAGCGGTGCCGCCGAACAACGCTCTGGGAGCGTGCGCGGAGGAGGGCGACCGAGATGGCGAGAGGTCTCCGAGGCGAGACTTAGGGGGAGCGGCTGAGGTCACTTGGTTTGTTCAGCTTGGAGAAGGGAAGGCCGAGGGGTGACCTCATCGCAGTCTACACCTTCCTCGAGGGGGACGGCGGAGGGGGAGGCGCTGACCTCCGCTCTCTCCGGTGACCGGCACTAGGACCCGAGGAAACGGGACGAAGCTGCGTCAGGGCAAGTTCAGACCGGACGTTGGGAAAAGGCTTTTCACTGAGAGGGCGGTCGGTCAGTCACGGAACAGGCTCCCCAGGGAAGCGGTCGCAGCCACCGAGCCTGTCAGGAGTTCAAGGAGCGTCTGAACGATGCTCTTAGTCGCACGGTTTAGTTTTAGGTAGTCCCGCGTGGAGCGGGGGCTTGGTCTCGGCGATCCGTATGGGTCCCTTCCAACTTGAGATACTCTATGATTCTGTGAAATCTTCTGGGTTAGAAATGACCTTATTGTAATAGAGAATTCGCTGAACGTGGCTTTGTGCAAGGACTGTCGTCTTAGAATATCTTTTTTTTTTTTTCTTCCCCCCCCCCAGATATGAGAAAAGCTCTGTCCAGAGATATGGAGACGAAATCAGTTGTACCTCACCCTGTGACACCGGAAGACATTGAGTAACTGTAAGCTGTGATGCTCAGTGAAATTACTAAGAGCGTTAAGTTTCCCGTGCCTTTGCTTTCACTCTCCCATTCTCTTGTCTTGCGGCACGTCGCATTCTTTGAGGCCGTGGAAGCGACACCGGGAGCGATGGGTTGTCAGAACCAGGTCCTCCTGCCCGTCGCTGGTTTTGCTTACCTTCGCCGTCTCTGTGTACCAGCCTGCGTCTCTCTCTCTGTTCCTCAATCCCTGTCCTCTCTTCTCTGTTCTGCTTTGTTTCGCTGCGTATGTCCCGTTCCCTGTCCCACCTTTAGCCTTCCTTCCTTCTTCCTCGCCTTTTTCTTTGTCCTTTTGTCCTGCTCCCCGACCCTGTTTCTCGCTCCATCTGACCGTCCTTTTCCTGGCACCTTGGTGTCTCTGCTCCTTGCCCCCGTCTTTCTCTCCCCTCTGCCCAGTCCTCGTCTCCCTCTTTTGTCTCTCTGTCCCTCTGTCCTCCTTCTGCCTCTGCCCCTCTGTCCTGCTCCCTGCCCCTCTTTTTCTCACTCTGCCCCAGCGTCCCGCTCCCCGGTCCTCTTTCCCTCTGTTGGTCTCTCCTTTTATCTCTCCTTCTCCCTGCTCCCCAGCCCGGTTCTCTCACGCTCCCGCTTCCTTTTTTTATTCTCTGTTGCTCTGTCCTGCTCCCCGTGCCGCTGTCCCTCGCCGTACCTCTCGGTCCGGCTCCCTGCCCTTATTCTCTTTTCCTCCCTCGCCGTGGCGCTGCCCGCCCAGGGTCGTTTCTGCCTCTCTGTCCCGCTCCCCGTCCTGGTTTGTCGGTCGCCGTCCCGCTGCCTCTCTTCCTGCCGCTTCTTCCTCCCTCTCTGTCAGGCTCCCTGTCCCCGTCCTTCACTCGCCGTCCCTTTCCTTGCCTCGTGCTTTCTCGCTCGCCGCCGCCGTCCCCCCCATCCAGCTGGCTGCCCCTTTTCTCCTCTCTTCTAGCGTCCTGCAGCTGGCTCCTCGGTTTTGGCGGCAGCCTGCACATAGCAGCCCAGCTCTCCAGCAGCCTGACGGACCGACCGTGTGTCTGTTCCACGCCGGACTGGCGAGCGTGGCTCTGGGTAGGACAGCCGAGGTGCCCCAGGGCCGGGCCCCGAGCCCCGGTGCGGAGTCTCTCCCGGAACCGGCTCTGTGTGTGACTGAATAAACGCTTGCGGTCTCTTTTGCTGTGCCGGCTGCATTGGCGCTTCCTTTGCGGGGGTGCTGTGATGGAGGGCAGGGGAGGAGGGGTGTGGGGGGGGTCAGGTAATGGCCCCCTGTTCATGTGGGGCTCCAGCTGTGGGTTGGGGCTGGAGGAGTCCCAGGTGCAGGCAGTGAGGCTGCTGGTGCCCCAGGTGCGGGCAGTGAGGCTGATGGCCATGGCCCCTCCCTATAAGGGGCTGCTGGTGTGCAGTGGCTGCTGTGAGCCAAGGGAGGAGCGGAGGCGTTGCTGGGCTGTGGCTGCATGGAGGGAGAAGGTGAGTGGGGCAGCCTCTGAGGAGGGGTAGGGGTAGGTGGGTGGCAGGGTGCAGGTCAGAAGCATGGAGCTGAAGGGGGGCTGCCTGGAGCTGTGTGGGGGGGTCTGCGCTGTGTCGCAGCTGGGCGGCAAGGGTTGCCTGGAGCCACGCTGCGGAGCTCCGCGGGGATTTCGGTGAGTTGGTGCGAGGGAATGGGACAGTGTCCCCGCAGGGTCAGGAAGCGTGGAAGGCTGCCTCCCGCAGCACGCTGGGAGCTGTAGTCTTACGGCACTCGGCTGACATGCAGTGTTTGCCAGTGCGTGCCGGCAGCTGTCATTTCCCCTTTTGGAAAAGGCACTGTCTGCCTCTCACCTCAACAAAAATGCTCTAGCTCTGGTTAGTCCAGACAGCTGTTCCCAGCTGCAGCACCTCCCCTGTAGCCTGTCCCATAGCCACAGACTGCTGCCTGACCCTGTCTTCACATTAGCACGCTGGCCCTCAAAGATAGTTTATTGCACCATAAATGCTGGTGTCATTAGCATCAGTTTGGAGAAAATAGCGGCATCTCCAAAAGCTCCCCCAGAAGAAGGGGTTGCTGCTTCAGGAGAGCTACAGTCATCACTGTGGATGAGAGTTGCTGGTTGTTTACCTCTCCCAGAGGCAGTGGTGAGGGGTCAGTTGTTGGTTCCTCTCTGGGGATGTTGTTTGCTGCATCTGCCTCAGGTTTGTGTGGGTTGCCTTTGGCCTCCTTCTCCTAGAGGCACAGGCAAAAAAGCATAGCTGGACACTTACTGGCCGCACAGAGGAGCTGCTGAGGCCCAAGCCCAAGGCCAGAAAAAGGCAATGCAGCTGAAGAATAAAATGAAGGGGATCCAGCTGGCAGCTTCATTAAAGAAACAGAGGAGGAGGACCTCCTGCAGGCAGGAGACCATCTCTCTGGGTTAAGAAGAACACCTCTTAGCACAGTCCTTGGCAGATCCGATCTCTAACGTGCGCCCCACCATCAAAATTCCTCCTTTAGACAAATATCGTAACATCCTCTGCGTAGAGAGACGTTACCCCCCCAGAGAGTCGGAATCGGCAGTTTTATCTTAACCACGTTTTTGTGGGAAATCGGACTAAATGTAACACAACTAATCCTATTAAATCTCGCTCGAGCCGGGCCCAGAGGGGACCAAAGGCATCGGGAGTATTTTGGTCGCGTAGCGACAAAGCTTATAAAGTACTTCCGCGTCGGGGAGGAATTCGCACTCTAGGATTGGTAACTGCGGATTTACAAATGCTCCCGAAAACTGTAGAAGTTCCAATCTGGCATCGCACCTTTTTAACTCGCGTTAAAAGGACCGATACCCCATTAATAGAAAAGCCCTCGGGATTTCATTCTTTTCTCCGATGGTTCATACCATCTTTAGGGGTGACCGAACTGGAAAAAGTGATTTTAAACATATCAGGAGAAATTGAAAAACCGGCAAACTATACCGCTCGTGGGTTAACAACCTTGCAAATTGAAATCGCAGAACTCTCAAAAGTTACCCTCCAAAATCTTACGGCCTTAGATACGACGTTAGCATCGCAAGGTGGAGTTCGCACAACACTAAATGCGAGTCGTCGCACGCGTATGGATCATTCAGGGGAATTATTGACTGACGTACATAAAATCTGGGAAATTAATTCTCGAATGCGACAAGTACAAAAAGACGATACATCTCGGGGTTTTACCGATACCATGTCGGGGTTGACTTCCCGGGTTCCTGATCTATCTGCGCGGCTCAAAAAGGCCCTTGCTGTGGCAGCCTTAGCAATTGTAGGGATTGTACGCGTAATAGCGATTTTTCAATCTTGTATAACCTGTTTTTCTAGTATAGTAGCAAAATGGCAACGAGCTCGGAGATATAAATAATTGCAGGGATGCAATAAAAACAAACGGAGGGAACTGTAAAAAAATATAGAAGCCCAGCTATAAGAAAACTTATGCTAACTAGAAAGCTGCTTAAGGCCTAGAACTGTTTTAAAGCCTATAATCATGGGAAAGGGGTTTCTAATCAAGGTAATAGATAACGAAGCTAACCGACCCCGGCAGCGTACAATGCCGCTACGTTCCTCGTACGGTCCCTACCCAACCGGACAATAGGCCCGGGAATATTAATCTTACAAAGTAAGTTGTTACAGACAGGCGCATCCGCAGCAAGGATACCGCGCACGCCTGCAAGAAGAGGGCCATCCGGCGGACACGGGTGCGTGACCACCGGCGACCGCCAGAGACCTCCGAGGACCGCCGACTCAAATCACCGAGCGTGCGTGACGGGGAGGAGAATATGGAAATGAATTCTAAGAAATGATTATCATAGGACTGCCTTTTCTTGGAAAATAATGGATACGTATATTTTGATTCTATAGAACCTGCGTCTCGGTAATCACCCGGAAGCACGTTTGGCGGAGCCGTTTCCCCCGTGCATCCGGCGCTGCAGTAAAGCAAACCTAGGGTAACTCACCTCTGGTAGATTTAACAAATCTGTTTCCCTCTCCCTATTTTTTATTCCTCCCTCTGTACCCACTCACTGTTTAAATTTTTATGTTTCCTTCTCTTCATCTCCCTGTCCCTTTTTTAATATTTCTGTGTTTCTTGTATCCCATCAGGTTTTAAATTTTCTTTCCACATTGTCCTCTACCCATCTTCCTGTCCCTACATTTTATTTCTTGTACTCAGTTGCTTTTTAAAATTCCTTCTACATCTCTCTGTCTCCCTTTCTTGATGTTTTTAAATTGTTTTCTATGTTCCCTATAGGCCATTGCTATTTAATTTCTCTTTCAACAACTCCATATATCCATCTCCCTTTCCCTAAATTTTAATTCATCCTTTTCTGCCGTATACCCCGCCGCTTTTTAAATTTTCTTTCAATGTTTCCTTCTATTCTCATCCCCATTCCTACTTTTTTCTTCTTTCTGATGTTTCTTGTAGCCTATCGCTTTTAAAAATTTCTACGTCTCCCTCTATCCGACTCCCCGTCTCTATTTTTTAATTCCTCCTTCTGTGCCCTGCACAGGGTCACTGTAAAAATTTTCAATGTCTCCATTTATTTAGTTTCCCATACTCGGTCCATTTTTTTTGTCACGTACCTCATTGATTTTTAGTTTTGCGCACGTGCTATTTTCCCCCGTTCTTATTTTATTCTCATCTTTCCTTAAAGCTGTCGCATTTAAAATTTTCTTTCTATGTCTAAGCTTATTTGCTTTGATGTCCCTATTTTTTGTTTTCCCATGTGCCCTATACCTCATCGCTTTTAAAATTTTTTCAACGTCCACTTTAACCAATTCTGCCTTATTTGTTTCTCATCCATCCTGTACCCCCTTGCTTTTGAAATTTTCTTCCTACGTCTCTCCGTATTTTTCTCCCTATTCTTGTTTTGTAATTTTTCCTTTTCTTTCCTTAATGCCCCTGCTTTTATCATTTGCTTCCTCTGTGTGTCTCTATCACCCTACCCTTATTTTTTTTTGTCATGTCTTTCCTTAATGCCTTTGCTTTTAAAATTTTCTTTCTATGTCTACTTAAACCCATTTGCTGTCTTTATTTTTAATTTTTTTCCCCATCTGTTCTGAACGCCATCGCTTTTTCCATTTTCATTCCACGTCTACTTTTATCAAGCTCCCTATCCGTATTTTTAAATTTATTGACGTCCGTCACGTACCCCGTCGCCTCTTAAATCGTATTTCCTTGTCGGCATCTATTTTTTACCATATCCTCATTTTAAATTTTTTTCTCGCCTGGCTTAATGCCATCCCTTATTATGTTTTCTTTCTGTGACAACTTTTACGTTGACATCTGTTTTTTTTATTGTTTTCTTGTCTTTCCCATACTCTGTCGCTCTCCAAATTTTCTGTTTAAGTCTCTATATCTAGTTTTTCGTCCCATTTTTATTTGTTCTCCTGCATTTCCTGTACCGCAACTTTTAAAACTGCGTTTCTGCGCGTGCCGGTTTTGGACGGGATAGGGTTAGTTTCCTTCACGGTAGCCGTTACGGGGCTACGTTTCGGATTCATGCCAAAAACAGCGTGCATACTACGGCGGCGCTTTAATTATCGCCGATATTTTGTTGTAGCTACTTGCCCGCTCGTAAGGGTGTTTTGTAGCGTTTCTGATGCATATTTTTCATTTTCTATGGTTTTCTGGCGCTTTCTCTCCTTTGGGACTCATCTAGTTCCGTTAAGGGAGTCAGTCGGAGAGACTGTCGAGGTTAGCTGACAATTTACAGTAAGTAATTTACTGTTCAGCCAGAGATATTTTTGAGAAGGGCTTCTCACAGGGTCTATTCCAGCTTTGTCATTCAGTCTTATCCAGAACGTAGTTCCGGTAGAAGTCAGGCGGTATGTGCGGTCTCGCTCAAAATGACATGTAAGCCCGGAGCATTTTGGGGTTTTTATAGTAAACTAACAGATGTAATTTTCAACAACAAGATTGTCATTGCATTTAATTAACTACTTTGCTATAAGATTTAACGTACCATTTATCTCTTTCTGTATACAGCCCAGAAAAATCAAAACTAATTACATACCCGGTCACATCATCGATACGATAGATGGAGTCGCAGTAAAAGAGCGGGTATCATTGTTTCCAGCCAGAGCTGCTTTCTCTATTCAGCACTTAGTACACCATAAACTCAAGACAGGTAAGAAAATCCACTGCTGCTCTTCCGGCCGCTTTTAAGCCTTGTGGTGGTCAGCCCCTCCCCTTTCCCAGGGGCTGGTGGGAAGGATGGTGGGCGGGGCCCGGGGTATATGAACCGCAGGCCTCTGCCAGGGAGCTCAATCTGCTTCCAGGCTTCTCTGGTATCAGAGCTATGCTGGTCCTTCAGTCAAGGGCAGCTTTAGTATCAGTTTGGCTTTTTGGGTAGATACATCTGAGATAAGAGCCTCAGGACTGGTCAAGGTTAAGCAGTGTATTTAATAGAAAGTATGCTTTATGCAGATTTGGTGGGGTTTTTCATTTATTAGTTTTCAGGTCAGTATTTTTATATTGAGCATTCTGAGGTTTGTAAGATCATTTAATAACATGTATTTCTTTTTTTTTTTTTTTTTCTAGGTCCATTGCATTTTACTGGAATTCCTGATTTTACAGAAGAGGGAACCTTGGTTTTTTTCTCCAGTTTTCCTGTAAGCTATGTAAGTTGCCAGTATTATTTCTCTTAATAGGACTGACGATGAGATTATCTAGCAGGGGTTAGGTTCAGCATCTTGTATGTATTCATTCACAGAGTTTTAGCATTTCTGAAGAAAGCAGCAGGGATGTAAGGTATAGTGTCTTTCAGGCTACAGGACAGCTCGCCGCTTTTCCCGATCACCCACGGAGTACCACGTTGTTCCTAGAACCTTTGCGGCTCACTGCAGGCTTCTCATAGATTATAAGCATTGGGACTTTGTTTTGTTTTGCAGGCTCATAGCTCGCGGAAAGATAGAAGGTAAGAGTCATCTGCAGTAGGCAGTGTAAGGCTTTGAGGAGCGGCCGACACGGGGGGCGCAAATACAAGGAGAGAGCTGTCAGGAAGGAGCGGCGTTCCTTCTCGGAGTTCAGGAGAAGAGAAGGAGTTTCTAAAGTTTTGGGACCGAGGGACAGTTGTGAAAGAGGAGGGCTCATCACCCATTCTCAGATAAGTTTTACAGGTGGATTTGGGTGCCACCGAGGACTATTCTAGCTCAGTCTCATCGCAGCCGACCGGAGGCACGACGATCCCAAGACGTGCGGCGTAAGTTATCCGGCCCTCGGCACGGCCATAAGCAGAGCTGAATGTCAGAAGATTCTCATCTTGTGAAGCATGGGGTAGGTTAAAATATACCTTCCTGAACTCTGAAGTCTCTGCTTCCGTGTACCTTCTGCTTTCTTTATTCCCTGACTTAATTTTTGCATCCATGCCTTCACCGTCCATCTGGATGTCACAGTTACTTAGAGACACAGACTAGGCAATTATTTCCAGCGCAGGCTTGAGCGACCGTATTCCCTGGAATTTCACGGTGAAGAGGATGCGTATCGCCCGCGCTCGTAACGGTCTCCAGCCGGGGGTCTGTCTTTTATTGTGGTCCTGACACAAAGCTTTTTCTATTTTCTAGTTTTACCTTTTTCCGTAAGCGAACGATGAGGCTTGCTCTAGTACCGGTCACGGCAGTTATGTTCTCTTGTTCTTGGAAGCATTTAAGGTTAGAGTAGAGGAGAGGGCTGTCTGGGAGCAGTTCCATTTGGGCAGGCAAAGGGAGCGGGTTGCTCATCGGCACAATGCTAGACCGGGCAGGGCAGTTCCAGCCTGTGTTATGTCTGTGTGTCTTGTCCTGTGTGTCTCAGCCCTTCCTTGGGTCTCAACACCCTCTTTGCGCTCAAAGGGCATGGCATGCTTCTCGGTTGCCATCCCTAGGCTCTCGGATGCCTCCGCTCATCGGCGTAGCGCCAGTCGGGCGCTTCTTAGCTTGCCTTGCAAGCTTACGGCGTGGATTGTTCTCGCGTGTTGGAAGCTTCCAGCGGGTCCTCTTTTTGCAGCCTAGTCCTAGGCCGCATCGGGAGCTCTGCTCTCCAGCTGTCTGTTCTCAGGGACCGAGGCTTCTTCTCTGCATCGTTACATTCTTAGGTCTTGAAGAGAGGCTTCTTGCCGCATCCCTCGCCCTGGTTTTGACCGTAGCTTCTTACAACTGGCTATCACGGTCCATTCTTTTCTGGGATTGCCATAGAGCTTCTGTGCCCGGGCGTCATGCCCTGTAGGTCATCTTGTTGGGCCGCCTCTCCGGTCCGGGAGTCGTTCCTCTCGCTGAGAGTTTTCTCTCACTTGTGATTTGTGGTGTTTGTAGCATTCTGTGTAGCGTTGATCCCCGTGCGTGTGTGTCTTGGGCGTGGAGCTGCTCTGCCCGGGGCTGTCGAGTCCAGGGTTAGGCGGAATAGCAATAGAAGTGTATGGTTAGTGTGTCAGTATGGCCAGTCTGGAATTGTTTGGCTCTCGCTCGGCATCTGGCTGACTTGTTTAATTATTTTGGTTTGTTTTTTTTTCCAGATGCAGAGAGAGAGGAAGCGCACCAAAGAGCAGCACAGGAGGGGAGCAGAGCGCCGTAAGGAGGTGGGTCGGCCAGTGGAGTCGGAGGGAAGATGTGGCTGGTGCCTATATGACTCCATTCAGATTTTTTTATTTTGAAGGTGCAAAGGTGGATATGGACCCCGTAGGACACAGACACGGGAGGTGACTCGGGCCAGGTGAGCGGCGACTAGCGGGCTGAAGTACAGCAGTTATTTTTCTGGTGTTGCATTGCTGTTTAAGATACAGGGATCCTTTGTTTGTGTTTTCTAGGTGGGGCGCAAGGACGGCAGCCCAAAACGACGGAGGCCAGGTGAGCAAGCGGCTGAGGTCAAGGAGGGGGAGATGAGAATCAGTGTGGGCAAGCTGCAGTTTTGGGCAGTGTCTGAGCACGTGCCTCTCGCTTGATATTTGGCAGGTGCCGCAGGGAGCCTCGGAGGGGCGAAGCCGCGTGCCGACGAGCAGTCAGAGAAGGTGAGGCGCTTGTCAGTGTCTAATAGCAAAGCAGTATAAGGCAACTTGTTTCAGCTTTTCCCTCTGGTTTTGCAGGCGCTGCGTGGCCACCTTTTGGACCGGATGTCCGTTTGAGGTGAGCTGGAGGAACGGTGGGAGCGGTGACTTCTGACAAACGTAGGAGTAATTTTGTGTCTCTTGGCGTCTTAGGTGCCACGAGGGATGACGGCTGCAGGGGTCAGTCTCTGGACCGAGCAGGTGAGCGGAAAGACACGGTGCTTCTGAGGAGAGGGGGGCGTTGTGGGCAAGGTTGGTGTTGACCGGTGCGATGCTGACTGGCAGCACTGCTTTGTTTGTTTTGGTGATGTGTTTACTCTAGGTGAAGAGGGTCCAGACGACTGCTGGAAGATCCCAGTTAGCCGATGCACAATGTGCATGTTGTTTGTTGTGGATGGATTCAGATCCTCGGCCCTCTGAAAGCTAAGTTGAGGGACTATGGCTGGGGAGGGAGCGGGCCGAGGAGGGGGCAAGTTTGGGGGTCGCAGGGGAGATGTGTTGCGGTTAGCGTAGGGGCAAGAGCTGTCTGGCAGCGGTCCCCTAGGGTGGGCAAAGGGAGCGGGTTACTTGTCAACACAATACTAGGCTGTGTTGGGCAGGGCAGTTCCAGCCTGTGTCTGTGGTATGTTTGTTGTGTGTCTTGTCCTGTGTGTCTCAGCCCTTCCTCGGGTCTCAACACCCTCTTTGCGCTCAAAGGGCACGGCATGCTTCTCGGGCGCCATCCCTAGGCTCTCAAACGCCTGTATTCATCGGTGTAGCGCCAACGGGGCGCTTCTTTTGCTTGCCCTGCAAGCTTACGGCGTGGATTGTTCTTGCGTGTCGGAAGCTTCCGGCGGGTCCTCTTTTTGCAGCCTAGTCCTAGGCCGCATCGGGAGCTCTGCTCTCCAGCCGTCCGTTGTCAGGGACCGAGGCTTCTTCTCTGCGTTGTTACATTCTTAGGTCTTGAAGAGAGGCTTCTTGCCGCATCCCTCGCCCTGGTTTTGACCGTAGCTTCTTACAACTGGCTATCACGGTCCATTCTTTTCTGGGGTTGCCGTAGAGCTTCTGCGCCCGGGTGTCGTGCCCTGTAGGTCGCCTTGCATGGCAGCCTCTCCGGTCCGGGAGTCGTTCCTCTCGCTGAGAGTTTTCTCTCACTTGTGATTTGTGTTGTTTGTAGCATTCTGTGTAGCGTTGATTCCTGTGCGTGTGTGTCTTGGGCATGGAGCTGCTTTGCCTGGGTTGTCAAGTCCAGGGTTGGGTGGAATAGCAAGAAGAGGGTCCAGTTAGTGTGTCAGTATGGCCAGCCTGGAACTGTTTGGCTCTCGCTTGGCATCTGGCTGACTTGTTTAATTATTTTGGGGTTTTTTTTTTTTTTCAGATGCAGAGAGAGAGGAAGCGCACCAAAGAGCAGCACAGGAGGGGAGCAGAGCGCCGTAAGGAGGTGGGTCGGCCAGTGGAGTCGGAGGGAAGATGTGGCTGGTGCCTATATGACTCCCTTCAGATTTTTTTATTTTGAAGGTGCAAAGGTGGATATGGACCCCGTAGGACACAGACACGGGAGGTGACTCGGGCCAGGTGAGCGGCGACTAGCGGGCTGAAGTACAGCAGTTATTTTTCTGGTGTTGCATTGCTGTTTAAGATACAGGGATCCTTTGTTTGTGTTTTCTAGGTGGGGCGCAAGGACGGCAGCCCAAAACGACGGAGGCCAGGTGAGCAAGCGGCTGAGGTCAAGGAGGGGGAGATGAGAATCAGTGTGGGCAAGCTGCAGTTTTGGGCAGTGTCTGAGCATGTGCCTCTCGCTTGATTTTTGGCAGGTGCCGCAGGGAGCCTCGGAGGGGCGAAGCCGCGTGCCGACGAGCGTTCCGAGAAGGTGAGGCGCTTGTCAGTGTCTAATAGCAAAGCAGTATAAGGCAACTTGTTTGAGCTTTTCCCTCTGGTTTTGCAGGCGCTGTGTGGCCACCCTTGGAACCGGATGTCCGTTTGAGGTGAGCTGGAGGAACGGCGAGGGCGGTTGTGGGAGCGGTGACTTCTGACAAACGTAGGAGTAATTTTGTGTCTCTTGGCGTCTTAGGTGCCACGAGGGATGACGGCTGCAGGGGTCAGTCTCTGGACCGAGCAGGTGAGCGGAAAGACACGGTGCTTCTGAGGAGAGGGGGGCGTTGTGGGCAAGGTTGGTGTTGACCGGTGCGATGCTGACTGGCGGCACTGCTTTGTTTGTTTTGGTGATGTGTTTACTCTAGGTGAAGAGGGTCCAGATGACTGCCGGAAGATCCCAGTTAGCCGATGCACAATGTGCATGTTGTTTGTTGTGGATGGATTCAGATCCTCGGCCCTCTGAAAGCTAAGTTGAGGGACCGGGGCCGGGGAGGGAGCGGGCCGAGGAGGGGGCAAGTTCGGGGGTCGCAGGGGAGATGTGTTGCGGTTAGCGTAGGGGCAAGAGCTGTCTGGCAGCGGTCCCCTAGGGTGGGCAAAGGGAGCGGGTTACTTGTCAACACAATACTAGGCTGTGTTGGGCAGGGCAGTTCCAGCCTGTGTCTGTGGTATGTTTGTTGTGTGTCTTGTCCTGTGTGTCTCAGCCCTTCCTCGGGTCTCAACACCCTCTTTGCGCTCAAAGGGCACGGCATGCTTCTCGGGCGCCATCCCTAGGCTCTCAAACGCCTGTATTCATCGGTGTAGCGCCAACGGGGCGCTTCTTTTGCTTGCCCTGCAAGCTTACGGCGTGGATTGTTCTTGCGTGTCGGAAGCTTCCGGCGGGTCCTCTTTTTGCAGCCTAGTCCTAGGCCGCATCGGGAGCTCTGCTCTCCAGCCGTCCGTTCTCAGGGACCGAGGCTTCTTCTCTGCGTCGTTACATTCTTAGGTCTTGAAGAGAGGCTTCTTGCCGCATCCCTCGCCCTGGTTTTGACCGTAGCTTCTTACAACTGGCTATCACGGTCCATTCTTTTCTGGGGTTGCCATAGAGCTTCTGCGCCCGGGTGTCGTGCCCTGTAGGTCGCCTTGCATGGCAGCCTCTCCGGTCCGGGAGTCGTTCCTCTCGCTGAGAGTTCTCTCTCACTTGTGATTTGTGTTGTTTGTAGCATTCTGTGTAGCGTTGATCCCTGTGCGTGTGTGTCTTGGGCGTGGAGCTGCTCTGCCCGGGGCTGTCGAGTCCAGGGTTAGGCGGAATAGCAAGAAGAGGGTCCGGTTAGTGTGTCAGTATGGCCAGCCTGGAATTGTTTGGCTCTCGCTCGGCATCTGGCTGACTTGTTTAATTATTTTGGGTTTTTTTTCCAGATGCAGAGAGAGAGGAAGCGCACCAAAGAGCAGCACAGGAGGGGAGCAGAGCGCCGTAAGGAGGTGGGTCGACCAGTGGAGTCGGAGGGAAGATGTGGCTGGTGCCTATATGACTCCATTCAGATTTGTGTGTGGCTTTTATTTTGAAGGTGCAAAGGTGGATATGGACCCCGTAGGACACAGACACGGGAGGTGACTCGGGCCAGGTGAGCGGCGACTAGCGGGCTGAAGTACAGCAGTTATTTTTCTGGTGTTGCATTGCTGTTTAAGATACAGGGATCCTTTGTTTGTGTTTTCTAGGTGGGGCGCAAGGACGGCAGCCCAAAACGACGGAGGCCAGGTGAGCAAGCGGCTGAGGTCAAGGAGGGGGAGATGAGAATCAGTGTGGGCAAGCTGCAGTTTTGGGCAGTGTCTGAGCATGTGCCTCTCGCTTGATTTTTGGCAGGTGCCGCAGGGAGCCTCGGAGGGGCGAAGCCGCGTGCCGACGAGCGTTCCGAGAAGGTGAGGCGCTTGTCAGTGTCTAATAGCAAAGCAGTATAAGGCAACTTGTTTGAGCATTTCCCTCTGGTTTTGCAGGCGCTGTGTGGCCACCCTTGGAACCGGATGTCCGTTTGAGGTGAGCTGGAGGAACGGCGAGGGCGGTTGTGGGAGCGGTGACTTCTGACAAACGTAGGAGTAATTTTGTGTCTCTTGGCGTCTTAGGTGCCACGAGGGATGACGGCTGCAGGGGTCAGTCTCTGGACCGAGCAGGTGAGCGGAAAGACACGGTGCTTCTGAGGAGAGGGGGGCGTTGTGGGCAAGGTTGGTGTTGACCGGTGCGATGCTGACTGGCGGCACTGCTTTGTTTGTTTTGGTGATGTGTTTACTCTAGGTGAAGAGGGTCCAGACGACTGCCGGAAGATCCCAGTTAGCCGATGCACAATGTGCATGTTGTTTGTTGTGGATGGATTCAGATCCTCGGCCCTCTGAAAGCTAAGTTGAGGGACTGTGGCCGGGGAGGGAGCGGGCCGAGGAGGGGGCAAGTTCGGGGGTCGCAGGGGAGATGTGTTGCGGTTAGCGTAGGGGCAAGAGCTGTCTGGCAGCGGTCCCCTAGGGTGGGCAAAGGGAGCGGGTTACTTGTCAACACAATACTAGGCTGTGTTGGGCAGGGCAGTTCCAGCCTGTGTCTGTGGTATGTTTGTTGTGTGTCTTGTCCTGTGTGTCTCAGCCCTTCCTCGGGTCTCAACACCCTCTTTGCGCTCAAAGGGCACGGCATGCTTCTCGGGCGCCATCCCTAGGCTCTCAAACGCCTGTATTCATCGGTGTAGCGCCAACGGGGCGCTTCTTTTGCTTGCCCTGCAAGCTTACGGCGTGGATTGTTCTTGCGTGTCGGAAGCTTCCGGCGGGTCCTCTTTTTGCAGCCTAGTCCTAGGCCGCATCGGGAGCTCTGCTCTCCAGCCGTCCGTTCTCAGGGACCGAGGCTGCTTCTCTGCGTCGTTACATTCTTAGGTCTTGAAGAGAGGCTTCTTGCCGCATCCCTCGCCCTGGTTTTGACCGTAGCTTCTTACAACTGGCTATCACGGTCCATTCGTTTCTGGGGTTGCCATAGAGCTTCTGCGCCCGGGCGTCACGCCCTGTAGGTCATCTTGTTGGGCCGCCTCTCCGGTCCGGGAGTCGTTCCTCTCGCTGAGAGTTCTCTCTCACTTGTGATTTGTGGTGTTTGTAGCATTCTGTGTAGCGTTGATCCCTGTGCGTGTGTGTCTTGGGCGTGGAGCTGCTCTGCCCGGGGCTGTCGAGTCCAGGGTTGGGTGGAATAGCAAGAAGAGGGTCCGGTTAGTGTGTCAGTATGGCCAGCCTGGAATTGTTTGGCTCTCGCTCGGCATCTGGCTGACTTGTTTAATTATCTTGGTTTTTTTTTTTCCCAGATGCAGAGAGAGAGGAAGCGCACCAAAGAGCAGCACAGGAGGGGAGCAGAGCGCCGTAAGGAGGTGGGTCAGCCAGTGGAGTCGGAGAGAAGATGTGGCTGGTGCCTATATGACTCCCTTCAGATTTTTTTGTTTTGAAGGTGCAAAGGTGGATATGGACCCCGTAGGACACAGACACGGGAGGTGACTCGGGCCAGGTGAGCGGCGACTAGCGGGCTGAAGTACAGCAGTTATTTTTCTGGTGTTGCATTGCTGTTTAAGATACAGGGATCCTTTGTTTGTGTTTTCTAGGTGGGGCGCAAGGACGGCAGCCCAAAACGACGGAGGCCAGGTGAGCAAGCGGCTGAGGTCAAGGAGGGGGAGATGAGAATCAGTGTGGGCAAGCTGCAGTTTTGGGCAGTTGTCTGAGCACGTGCCTCTCGCTTGATTTTTGGCAGGTGCCGCAGGGAGCCTCGGAGGGGCGAAGCCGCGTGCCGACGAGCAGTCAGAGAAGGTGAGGCGCTTGTCAGTGTCTAATAGCAAAGCAGTATAAGGCAACTTGTTTGAGCATTTCCCTCTGGTTTTGCAGGCGCTGCGTGGCCACCTTTTGGACCGGATGTCCGTTTGAGGTGAGCTGGAGGAACGGCGAGGGCGGTTGTGGGAGCGGTGACTTCTGACAAACGTAGGAGTAATTTTGTGTCTCTTGGCGTCTTAGGTGCCACGAGGGATGACGGCTGCAGGGGTCAGTCTCTGGACCGAGCAGGTGAGCGGAAAGACACGGTGCTTCTGAGGAGAGGGGGGCGTTGTGGGCAAGGTTGGTGTTGACCGGTGCGATGCTGACTGGCGGCACTGCTTTGTTTGTTTTGGTGATGTGTTTACTCTAGGTGAAGAGGGTCCAGACGACTGCCGGAAGATCCCAGTTAGCCGATGCACAATGTGCATGTTGTTTGTTGTGGATGGATTCAGATCCTCGGCCCTCTGAAAGCTAAGTTGAGGGACCGGGGCCGGGGAGGGAGCGGGCCGAGGAGGGGGCAAGTTCGGGGGTCGCAGGGGAGATGTGTTGCGGTTAGCGTAGGGGCAAGAGCTGTCTGGCAGCGGTCCCCTAGGGTGGGCAAAGGGAGCGGGTTACTTGTCAACACAATACTAGGCTGTGTTGGGCAGGGCAGTTCCAGCCTGTGTCTGTGGTATGTTTGTTGTGTGTCTTGTCCTGTGTGTCTCAGCCCTTCCTCGGGTCTCAACACCCTCTTTGCGCTCAAAGGGCACGGCATGCTTCTCGGGCGCCATCCCTAGGCTCTCAAACGCCTGTATTCATCGGTGTAGCGCCAACGGGGCGCTTCTTTTGCTTGCCCTGCAAGCTTACGGCGTGGATTGTTCTTGCGTGTCGGAAGCTTCCGGCGGGTCCTCTTTTTGCAGCCTAGTCCTAGGCCGCATCGGGAGCTCTGCTCTCCAGCTGTCCGTTGTCAGGGACCGAGGCTTCTTCTCTGCGTCGTTACATTCTTAGGTCTTGAAGAGAGGCTTCTTGCCGCATCCCTCGCCCTGGTTTTGACCGTAGCTTCTTACAACTGGCTATCACGGTCCATTCTTTTCTGGGATTGCCATAGAGCTTCTGCGCCCGGGCGTCACGCCCTGTAGGTCGCCTTGCATGGCAGCCTCTCCGGTCCGGGAGTCGTTCCTCTCGCTGAGAGTTCTCTCTCACTTGTGATTTGTGTTGTTTGTAGCATTCTGTGTAGCGTTGATCCCTGTGCGTGTGTGTCTTGGGCGTGGAGCTGCTCTGCCCGGGGCTGTCGAGTCCAGGGTTAGGCGGAATAGCAAGAAGAGGGTCCGGTTAGTGTGTCAGTATGGCCAGCCTGGAATTGTTTGGCTCTCGCTCGGCATCTGGCTGACTTGTTTAATTATTTTGGTTTGTTTTTTTTCCAGATGCAGAGAGAGAGGAAGCGCACCAAAGAGCAGCACAGGAGGGGAGCAGAGCGCCGTAAGGAGGTGGGTCGGCCAGTGGAGTCGGAGGGAAGATGTGGCTGGTGCCTATATGACTCCCTTCAGATTTGTGTGTGGCTTTTATTTTGAAGGTGCAAAGGTGGATATGGACCCCGTAGGACACAGACACGGGAGGTGACTCGGGCCAGGTGAGCGGCGACTAGCGGGCTGAAGTACAGCAGTTATTTTTCTGGTGTTGCATTGCTGTTTAAGATACAGGGATCCTTTGTTTGTGTTTTCTAGGTGGGGCGCAAGGACGGCAGCCCAAAACGACGGAGGCCAGGTGAGCAAGCGGCTGAGGTCAAGGAGGGGGAGATGAGAATCAGTGTGGGCAAGCTGCAGTTTTGGGCAGTGTCTGAGCACGTGCCTCTCGCTTGATTTTTGGCAGGTGCCGCAGGGAGCCTCGGAGGGGCGAAGCCGCGTGCCGACGAGCGTTCCGAGAAGGTGAGGCACTTGTCAGTGTCTAATAGCAAAGCAGTATAAGGCAACTTGTTTGAGCATTTCCCTCTGGTTTTGCAGGCGCTGTGTGGCCACCTTTTGGACCGGATGTCCGTTTGAGGTGAGCTGGAGGAACGGCGAGGGCGGTTGTGGGAGCGGTGACTTCTGACAAACGTAGGAGTAATTTTGTGTCTCTTGGCGTCTTAGGTGCTACGAGGGATGACGGCTGCAGGGGTCAGTCTCTGGACCGAGCAGGTGAGCGGAAAGACACGGTGCTTCTGAGGAGAGGGGGGCGTTGTGGGCAAGGTTGGTGTTGACCGGTGCGATGCTGACTGGCGGCACTGCTTTGTTTGTTTTGGTGATGTGTTTACTCTAGGTGAAGAGGGTCCAGACGACTGCCGGAAGATCCCAGTTAGCCGATGCACAATGTGCATGTTGTTTGTTGTGGATGGATTCAGATCCTCGGCCCTCTGAAAGCTAAGTTGAGGGACCGGGGCCAGGGAGGGAGCGGGCCGAGGAGGGGGCAAGTTCGGGGGTCGCAGGGGAGATGTGTTGCGGTTAGCGTAGGGGCAAGAGCTGTCTGGCAGCGGTCCCCTAGGGTGGGCAAAGGGAGCGGGTTACTTGTCAACACAATACTAGGCTGTGTTGGGCAGGGCAGTTCCAGCCTGTGTCTGTGGTATGTTTGTTGTGTGTCTTGTCCTGTGTGTCTCAGCCCTTCCTCGGGTCTCAACACCCTCTTTGCGCTCAAAGGGCACGGCATGCTTCTCGGGCGCCATCCCTAGGCTCTCAAACGCCTGTATTCATCGGTGTAGCGCCAACGGGGCGCTTCTTTTGCTTGCCCTGCAAGCTTACGGCGTGGATTGTTCTTGCGTGTCGGAAGCTTCCGGCGGGTCCTCTTTTTGCAGCCTAGTCCTAGGCCGCATCGGGAGCTCTGCTCTCCAGCCGTCCGTTGTCAGGGACCGAGGCTTCTTCTCTGCGTCGTTACATTCTTAGGTCTTGAAGAGAGGCTTCTTGCCGCATCCCTCGCCCTGGTTTTGACCGTAGCTTCTTACAACTGGCTATCACGGTCCATTCTTTTCTGGGGTTGCCATAGAGCTTCTGCGCCCGGGCGTCACGCCCTGTAGGTCATCTTGTTGGGCCGCCTCTCCGGTCCGGGAGTCGTTCCTCTCGCTGAGAGTTCTCTCTCACTTGTGATTTGTGTTGTTTGTAGCATTCTGTGTAGCGTTGATCCCTGTGCGTGTGTGTCTTGGGCGTGGAGCTGCTCTGCCCGGGGCTGTCGAGTCCAGGGTTAGGCGGAATAGCAAGAAGAGGGTCCGGTTAGTGTGTCAGTATGGCCAGCCTGGAATTGTTTGGCTCTCGCTCGGCATCTGGCTGACTTGTTTAATTATTTTGGTTTGTTTTTTTTCCAGATGCAGAGAGAGAGGAAGCGCACCAAAGAGCAGCACAGGAGGGGAGCAGAGCGCCGTAAGGAGGTGGGTCGGCCAGTGGAGTCGGAGGGAAGATGTGGCTGGTGCCTATATGACTCCATTCAGATTTGTGTGTGGCTTTTATTTTGAAGGTGCAAAGGTGGATATGGACCCCGTAGGACACAGACACGGGAGGTGACTCGGGCCAGGTGAGCGGCGACTAGCGGGCTGAAGTACAGCAGTTATTTTTCTGGTGTTGCATTGCTGTTTAAGATACAGGGATCCTTTGTTTGTGTTTTCTAGGTGGGGCGCAAGGACGGCAGCCCAAAACGACGGAGGCCAGGTGAGCAAGCGGCTGAGGTCAAGGAGGGGGAGATGAGAATCAGTGTGGGCAAGCTGCAGTTTTGGGCAGTGTCTGAGCACGTGCCTCTCGCTTGATTTTTGGCAGGTGCCGCAGGGAGCCTCGGAGGGGCGAAGCCGCGTGCCGACGAGCGTTCCGAGAAGGTGAGGCGCTTGTCAGTGTCTAATAGCAAAGCAGTATAAGGCAACTTGTTTGAGCATTTCCCTCTGGTTTTGCAGGCGCTGTGTGGCCACCTTTTGGACCGGATGTCCGTTTGAGGTGAGCTGGAGGAACGGCGAGGGCGGTTGTGGGAGCGGTGACTTCTGACAAACGTAGGAGTAATTTTGTGTCTCTTGGCGTCTTAGGTGCTACGAGGGATGACGGCTGCAGGGGTCAGTCTCTGGACCGAGCAGGTGAGCGGAAAGACACGGTGCTTCTGAGGAGAGGGGGGCGTTGTGGGCAAGGTTGGTGTTGACCGGTGCGATGCTGACTGGCGGCACTGCTTTGTTTGTTTTGGTGATGTGTTTACTCTAGGTGAAGAGGGTCCAGACGACTGCCGTAAGATCCCAGTTAGCTGATGCACAATGTGCATGTTGTTTGTTGTGGATGGATTCAGATCCTCGGCCCTCTGAAAGCTAAGTTGAGGGACCGGGGCCAGGGAGGGAGCGGGCCGAGGAGGGGGCAAGTTCGGGGGTCGCAGGGGAGATGTGTTGCGGTTAGCGTAGGGGCAAGAGCTGTCTGGCAGCGGTCCCCTAGGGTGGGCAAAGGGAGCGGGTTACTTGTCAACACAATACTAGGCTGTGTTGGGCAGGGCAGTTCCAGCCTGTGTCTGTGGTATGTTTGTTGTGTGTCTTGTCCTGTGTGTCTCAGCCCTTCCTCGGGTCTCAACACCCTCTTTGCACTCAAAGGGCACGGCATGCTTCTCGGGCGCCATCCCTAGGCTCTCAAACGCCTGTATTCATCGGTGTAGCGCCAACGGGGCGCTTCTTTTGCTTGCCCTGCAAGCTTACGGCGTGGATTGTTCTTGCGTGTCGGAAGCTTCCGGCGGGTCCTCTTTTTGCAGCCTAGTCCTAGGCCGCATCGGGAGCTCTGCTCTCCAGCCGTCCGTTCTCAGGGACCGAGGCTTCTTCTCTGCATCGTTACATTCTTAGGTCTTGAAGAGAGGCTTCTTGCCGCATCCCTCGCCCTGGTTTTGACCGTAGCTTCTTACAACTGGCTATCACGGTCCATTCTTTTCTGGGGTTGCCATAGAGCTTCTGCGCCCGGGCGTCACGCCCTGTAGGTCATCTTGTTGGGCCGCCTCTCCGGTCCGGGAGTCGTTCCTCTCGCTGAGAGTTCTCTCTCACTTGTGATTTGTGGTGTTTGTAGCATTCTGTGTAGCGTTGATCCCCGTGCGTGTGTGTCTTGGGCGTGGAGCTGCTCTGCCCGGGGCTGTCGAGTCCAGGGTTAGGCGGAATAGCAAGAAGAGGGTCCGGTTAGTGTGTCAGTATGGCCAGCCTGGAATTGTTTGGCTCTCGCTCGGCATCTGGCTGACTTGTTTAATTATTTTGGTTTGTTTTTTTTCCAGATGCAGAGAGAGAGGAAGCGCACCAAAGAGCAGCACAGGAGGGGAGCAGAGCGCCGTAAGGAGGTGGGTCGGCCAGTGGAGTCGGAGGGAAGATGTGGCTGGTGCCTATATGACTCCCTTCAGATTTTTTTATTTTGAAGGTGCAAAGGTGGATATGGACCCCGTAGGACACAGACACGGGAGGTGACTCGGGCCAGGTGAGCGGCGACTAGCGGGCTGAAGTACAGCAGTTATTTTTCTGGTGTTGCATTGCTGTTTAAGATACAGGGATCCTTTGTTTGTGTTTTCTAGGTGGGGCGCTAGGACGGCAGCCCAAAACGACGGAGGCCAGGTGAGCAAGCGGCTGAGGTCAAGGAGGGGGAGATGAGAATCAGTGTGGGCAAGCTGCAGTTTTGGGCAGTGTCTGAGCACGTGCCTCTCGCTTGATTTTTGGCAGGTGCCGCAGGGAGCCTCGGAGGGGCGAAGCCGCGTGCCGACGAGCGTTCCGAGAAGGTGAGGCGCTTGTCAGTGTCTAATAGCAAAGCAGTATAAGGCAACTTGTTTGAGCATTTCCCTCTGGTTTTGCAGGCGCTGTGTGGCCACCTTTTGGACCGGATGTCCGTTTGAGGTGAGCTGGAGGAACGGCGAGGGCGGTTGTGGGAGCGGTGACTTCTGACAAACGTAGGAGTAATTTTGTGTCTCTTGGCGTCTTAGGTGCTACGAGGGATGACGGCTGCAGGGGTCAGTCTCTGGACCGAGCAGGTGAGCGGAAAGACACGGTGCTTCTGAGGAGAGGGGGGCGTTGTGGGCAAGGTTGGTGTTGACCGGTGCGATGCTGACTGGCGGCACTGCTTTGTTTGTTTTGGTGATGTGTTTACTCTAGGTGAAGAGGGTCCAGACGACTGCCGGAAGATCCCAGTTAGCCGATGCACAATGTGCTTGTTGTTTGTTGTGGATGGATTCAGATCCTCGGCCCTCTGAAAGCTAAGTTGAGGGACCGGGGCCATGGAGGGAGCGGGCCGAGGAGGGGGCAAGTTCGGGGGTCGCAGGGGAGATGTGTTGCGGTTAGCGTAGGGGCAAGAGCTGTCTGGCAGCGGTCCCCTAGGGTGGGCAAAGGGAGCGGGTTACTTGTCAACACAATACTAGGCTGTGTTGGGCAGGGCAGTTCCAGCCTGTGTCTGTGGTATGTTTGTTGTGTGTCTTGTCCTGTGTGTCTCAGCCCTTCCTCGGGTCTCAACACCCTCTTTGCGCTCAAAGGGCACGGCATGCTTCTCGGGCGCCATCCCTAGGCTCTCAAACGCCTGTATTCATCGGTGTAGCGCCAACGGGGCGCTTCTTTTGCTTGCCCTGCAAGCTTACGGCGTGGATTGTTCTTGCGTGTCGGAAGCTTCCGGCGGGTCCTCTTTTTGCAGCCTAGTCCTAGGCCGCATCGGGAGCTCTGCTCTCCAGCCGTCCGTTGTCAGGGACCGAGGCTTCTTCTCTGCATCGTTACATTCTTAGGTCTTGAAGAGAGGCTTCTTGCCGCATCCCTCGCCCTGGTTTTGACCGTAGCTTCTTACAACTGGCTATCACGGTCCATTCTTTTCTGGGGTTGCCATAGAGCTTCTGCGCCCGGGCGTCACGCCCTGTAGGTCATCTTGTTGGGCCGCCTCTCCGGTCCGGGAGTCGTTCCTCTCGCTGAGAGTTCTCTCTCACTTGTGATTTGTGGTGTTTGTAGCATTCTGTGTAGCGTTGATCCCCGTGCGTGTGTGTCTTGGGCGTGGAGCTGCTCTGCCCGGGGCTGTCGAGTCCAGGGTTAGGCGGAATAGCAAGAAGAGGGTCCGGTTAGTGTGTCAGTATGGCCAGCCTGGAATTGTTTGGCTCTCGCTCGGCATCTGGCTGACTTGTTTAATTATTTTGGTTTGTTTTTTTTCCAGATGCAGAGAGAGAGGAAGCGCACCAAAGAGCAGCACAGGAGGGGAGCAGAGCGCCGTAAGGAGGTGGGTCGGCCAGTGGAGTCGGAGGGAAGATGTGGCTGGTGCCTATATGACTCCCTTCAGATTTTTTTATTTTGAAGGTGCAAAGGTGGATATGGACCCCGTAGGACACAGACACGGGAGGTGACTCGGGCCAGGTGAGCGGCGACTAGCGGGCTGAAGTACAGCAGTTATTTTTCTGGTGTTGCATTGCTGTTTAAGATACAGGGATCCTTTGTTTGTGTTTTCTAGGTGGGGCGCTAGGACGGCAGCCCAAAACGACGGAGGCCAGGTGAGCAAGCGGCTGAGGTCAAGGAGGGGGAGATGAGAATCAGTGTGGGCAAGCTGCAGTTTTGGGCAGTGTCTGAGCACGTGCCTCTCGCTTGATTTTTGGCAGGTGCCGCAGGGAGCCTCGGAGGGGCGAAGCCGCGTGCCGACGAGCGTTCCGAGAAGGTGAGGCGCTTGTCAGTGTCTAATAGCAAAGCAGTATAAGGCAACTTGTTTGAGCATTTCCCTCTGGTTTTGCAGGCGCTGTGTGGCCACCTTTTGGACCGGATGTCCGTTTGAGGTGAGCTGGAGGAACGGCGAGGGCGGTTGTGGGAGCGGTGACTTCTGACAAACGTAGGAGTAATTTTGTGTCTCTTGGCGTCTTAGGTGCTACGAGGGATGACGGCTGCAGGGGTCAGTCTCTGGACCGAGCAGGTGAGCGGAAAGACACGGTGCTTCTGAGGAGAGGGGGGCGTTGTGGGCAAGGTTGGTGTTGACCGGTGCGATGCTGACTGGCGGCACTGCTTTGTTTGTTTTGGTGATGTGTTTACTCTAGGTGAAGAGGGTCCAGACGACTGCCGGAAGATCCCAGTTAGCCGATGCACAATGTGCATGTTGTTTGTTGTGGATGGATTCAGATCCTCGGCCCTCTGAAAGCTAAGTTGAGGGACCGGGGCCAGGGAGGGAGCGGGCCGAGGAGGGGGCAAGTTCGGGGGTCGCAGGGGAGATGTGTTGCGGTTAGCGTAGGGGCAAGAGCTGTCTGGCAGCGGTCCCCTAGGGTGGGCAAAGGGAGCGGGTTACTTGTCAACACAATACTAGGCTGTGTTGGGCAGGGCAGTTCCAGCCTGTGTCTGTGGTATGTTTGTTGTGTGTCTTGTCCTGTGTGTCTCAGCCCTTCCTCGCGTCTCAACACCCTCTTTGCGCTCAAAGGGCACGGCATGCTTCTCGGGCGCCATCCCTAGGCTCTCAAACGCCTGTATTCATCGGTGTAGCGCCAACGGGGCGCTTCTTTTGCTTGCCCTGCAAGCTTACGGCGTGGATTGTTCTTGCGTGTCGGAAGCTTCCGGCGGGTCCTCTTTTTGCAGCCTAGTCCTAGGCCGCATCGGGAGCTCTGCTCTCCAGCCGTCCGTTGTCAGGGACCGAGGCTTCTTCTCTGCGTCGTTACATTCTTAGGTCTTGAAGAGAGGCTTCTTGCCGCATCCCTCGCCCTGGTTTTGACCGTAGCTTCTTACAACTGGCTATCACGGTCCATTCTTTTCTGGGGTTGCCATAGAGCTTCTGCGCCCGGGCGTCACGCCCTGTAGGTCATCTTGTTGGGCCGCCTCTCCGGTCCGGGAGTCGTTCCTCTCGCTGAGAGTTCTCTCTCACTTGTGATTTGTGGTGTTTGTAGCATTCTGTGTAGCGTTGATCCCCGTGCGTGTGTGTCTTGGGCGTGGAGCTGCTCTGCCCGGGGCTGTCGAGTCCAGGGTTGGGTGGAATAGCAAGAAGAGGGTCCGGTTAGTGTGTCAGTATGGCCAGTCTGGAATTGTTTGGCTCTCGCTCGGCATCTGGCTGACTTGTTTAATTATTTTGGTTTGTTTTTTTTCCAGATGCAGAGAGAGAGGAAGCGCACCAAAGAGCAGCACAGGAGGGGAGCAGAGCGCCGTAAGGAGGTGGGTCGGCCAGTGGAGTCGGAGGGAAGATGTGGCTGGTGCCTATATGACTCCCTTCAGATTTTTTTATTTTGAAGGTGCAAAGGTGGATATGGACCCCGTAGGACACAGACACGGGAGGTGACTCGGGCCAGGTGAGCGGCGACTAGCGGGCTGAAGTACAGCAGTTATTTTATTGGTGTTGCATTGCTGTTTAAGATACAGGGATCCTTTGTTTGTGTTTTCTAGGTGGGGCGCAAGGACGGCAGCCCAAAACGACGGAGGCCAGGTGAGCAAGCGGCTGAGGTCAAGGAGGGGGAGATGAGAATCAGTGTGGGCAAGCCGCAGTTTTGGGCAGTGTCTGAGCACGTGCCTCTCGCTTGATTTTTGGCAGGTGCCGCAGGGAGCCTCGGAGGGGCGAAGCCGCGTGCCGACGAGCGTTCCGAGAAGGTGAGGCGCTTGTCAGTGTCTAATAGCAAAGCAGTATAAGGCAACTTGTTTGAGCTTTTCCCTCTGGTTTTGCAGGCGCTGTGTGGCCACCCTTGGAACCGGATGTCCGTTTGAGGTGAGCTGGAGGAACGGCGAGGGCGGTTGTGGGAGCGGTGACTTCTGACAAACGTAGGAGTAATTTTGTGTCTCTTGGCGTCTTAGGTGCCACGAGGGATGACGGCTGCAGGGGTCAGTCTCTGGACCGAGCAGGTGAGCGGAAAGACACTGTGCTTCTGAGGAGAGGGGAGTTGTGGGCAAGGTTGGTGTTGACCGGTGCGATGCTGACTGGCGGCACTGCTTTGTTTGTTTTGGTGATGTGTTTACTCTAGGTGAAGAGGGTCCAGACGACTGCCGGAAGATCCCAGTTAGCCGATGCACAATGTGCATGTTGTTTGTTGTGGATGGATTCAGATCCTCGGCCCTCTGAAAGCTAAGTTGAGGGACCGGGGCCGGGGAGGGAGCGGGCCGAGGAGGGGGCAAGTTTGGGGGTCGCAGGGGAGATGTGTTGCGGTTAGCGTAGGGGCAAGAGCTGTCTGGCAGCGGTCCCCTAGGGTGGGCAAAGGGAGCGGGTTACTTGTCAACACAATACTAGGCTGTGTTGGGCAGGGCAGTTCCAGCCTGTGTCTGTGGTATGTTTGTTGTGTGTCTTGTCCTGTGTGTCTCAGCCCTTCCTCGCGTCTCAACACCCTCTTTGCGCTCAAAGGGCACGGCATGCTTCTCGGGCGCCATCCCTAGGCTCTCAAACGCCTGTATTCATCGGTGTAGCGCCAACGGGGCGCTTCTTTTGCTTGCCCTGCAAGCTTACGGCGTGGATTGTTCTTGCGTGTCGGAAGCTTCCGGCGGGTCCTCTTTTTGCAGCCTAGTCCTAGGCCGCATCGGGAGCTCTGCTCTCCAGCCGTCCGTTCTCAGGGACCGAGGCTGCTTCTCTGCGTCGTTACATTCTTAGGTCTTGAAGAGAGGCTTCTTGCCGCATCCCTCGCCCTGGTTTTGACCGTAGCTTCTTACAACTGGCTATCACGGTCCATTCTTTTCTGGGGTTGCCATAGAGCTTCTGCGCCCGGGTGTCGTGCCCTGTAGGTCGCCTTGCATGGCAGCCTCTCCGGTCCGGGAGTCGTTCCTCTCGCTGAGAGTTCTCTCTCACTTGTGATTTGTGTTGTTTGTAGCATTCTGTGTAGCGTTGATCCCTGTGCGTGTGTGTCTTGGGCATGGAGCTGCTCTGCCCGGGGCTGTCGAGTCCAGGGTTAGGCGGAATAGCAAGAAGAGGGTCTGGTTAGTGTGTCAGTATGGCCAGCCTGGAATTGTTTGGCTCTCGCTCGGCATCTGGCTGACTTGTTTAATTATTTTGGTTTGTTTTTTTTCCAGATGCAGAGAGAGAGGAAGCGCACCAAAGAGCAGCACAGGAGGGGAGCAGAGCGCCGTAAGGAGGTGGGTCAGCCAGTGGAGTCGGAGAGAAGATGTGGCTGGTGCCTATATGACTCCCTTCAGATTTTTTTGTTTTGAAGGTGCAAAGGTGGATATGGACCCCGTAGGACACAGACACGGGAGGTGACTCGGGCCAGGTGAGCGGCGACTAGCGGGCTGAAGTACAGCAGTTATTTTATTGGTGTTGCATTGCTGTTTAAGATACAGGGATCCTTTGTTTGTGTTTTCTAGGTGGGGCGCAAGGACGGCAGCCCAAAACGACGGAGGCCAGGTGAGCAAGCGGCTGAGGTCAAGGAGGGGGAGATGAGAATCAGTGTGGGCAAGCTGCAGTTTTGGGCAGTTGTCTGAGCACGTGCCTCTCGCTTGATTTTTGGCAGGTGCCGCAGGGAGCCTCGGAGGGGCGAAGCCGCGTGCCGACGAGCAGTCAGAGAAGGTGAGGCGCTTGTCAGTGTCTAATAGCAAAGCAGTATAAGGCAACTTGTTTGAGCATTTCCCTCTGGTTTTGCAGGCGCTGTGTGGCCACCTTTTGGACCGGATGTCCGTTTGAGGTGAGCTGGAGGAACGGCGAGGGCGGTTGTGGGAGCGGTGACTTCTGACAAACGTAGGAGTAATTTTGTGTCTCTTGGCGTCTTAGGTGCTACGAGGGATGACGGCTGCAGGGGTCAGTCTCTGGACCGAGCAGGTGAGCGGAAAGACACGGTGCTTCTGAGGAGAGGGGGGCGTTGTGGGCAAGGTTGGTGTTGACCGGTGCGATGCTGACTGGCGGCACTGCTTTGTTTGTTTTGGTGATGTGTTTACTCTAGGTGAAGAGGGTCCAGACGACTGCCGGAAGATCCCAGTTAGCCGATGCACAATGTGCATGTTGTTTGTTGTGGATGGATTCAGATCCTCGGCCCTCTGAAAGCTAAGTTGAGGGACCGGGGCCGGGGAGGGAGCGGGCCGAGGAGGGGGCAAGTTCGGGGGTCGCAGGGGAGATGTGTTGCGGTTAGCGTAGGGGCAAGAGCTGTCTGGCAGCGGTCCCCTAGGGTGGGCAAAGGGAGCGGGTTACTTGTCAACACAATACTAGGCTGTGTTGGGCAGGGCAGTTCCAGCCTGTGTCTGTGGTATGTTTGTTGTGTGTCTTGTCCTGTGTGTCTCAGCCCTTCCTCGGGTCTCAACACCCTCTTTGCGCTCAAAGGGCACGGCATGCTTCTCGGGCGCCATCCCTAGGCTCTCAAACGCCTGTATTCATCGGTGTAGCGCCAACGGGGCGCTTCTTTTGCTTGCCCTGCAAGCTTACGGCGTGGATTGTTCTTGCGTGTCGGAAGCTTCCGGCGGGTCCTCTTTTTGCAGCCTAGTCCTAGGCCGCATCGGGAGCTCTGCTCTCCAGCCGTCCGTTGTCAGGGACCGAGGCTTCTTCTCTGCGTCGTTACATTCTTAGGTCTTGAAGAGAGGCTTCTTGCCGCATCCCTCGCCCTGGTTTTGACCGTAGCTTCTTACAACTGGCTATCACGGTCCATTCTTTTCTGGGATTGCCATAGAGCTTCTGCGCCCGGGCGTCACGCCCTGTAGGTCATCTTGTTGGGCCGCCTCTCCGGTCCGGGAGTCGTTCCTCTCGCTGAGAGTTTTCTCTCACTTGTGATTTGTGGTGTTTGTAGCATTCTGTGTAGCGTTGATCCCCGTGCGTGTGTGTCTTGGGCGTGGAGCTGCTCTGCCCGGGGCTGTTGAGTCCAGGGTTAGGCGGAATAGCAAGAAGAGGGTCCGGTTAGTGTGTCAGTATGGCCAGTCTGGAATTGTTTGGCTCTCGCTCGGCATCTGGCTGACTTGTTTAATTATTTTGGTTTGTTTTTTTTCCAGATGCAGAGAGAGAGGAAGCGCACCAAAGAGCAGCACAGGAGGGGAGCAGAGCGCCGTAAGGAGGTGGGTCGGCCAGTGGAGTCGGAGGGAAGATGTGGCTGGTGCCTATATGACTCCATTCAGATTTGTGTGTGGCTTTTATTTTGAAGGTGCAAAGGTGGATATGGACCCCGTAGGACACAGACACGGGAGGTGACTCGGGCCAGGTGAGCGGCGACTAGCGGGCTGAAGTACAGCAGTTATTTTATTGGTGTTGCATTGCTGTTTAAGATACAGGGATCCTTTGTTTGTGTTTTCTAGGTGGGGCGCAAGGATGGCAGCCCAAAACGACGGAGGCCAGGTGAGCAAGCGGCTGAGGTCAAGGAGGGGGAGATGAGAATCAGTGTGGGCAAGCTGCAGTTTTGGGCAGTGTCTGAGCATGTGCCTCTCGCTTGATTTTTGGCAGGTGCCGCAGGGAGCCTCGGAGGGGCGAAGCCGCGTGCCGACGAGCGTTCCGAGAAGGTGAGGCGCTTGTCAGTGTCTAATAGCAAAGCAGTATAAGGCAACTTGTTTGAGCTTTTCCCTCTGGTTTTGCAGGCGCTGTGTGGCCACCCTTGGAACCGGATGTCCGTTTGAGGTGAGCTGGAGGAACGGCGAGGGCGGTTGTGGGAGCGGTGACTTCTGACAAACGTAGGAGTAATTTTGTGTCTCTTGGCGTCTTAGGTGCCACGAGGGATGACGGCTGCAGGGGTCAGTCTCTGGACCGAGCAGGTGAGCGGAAAGACACTGTGCTTCTGAGGAGAGGGGGGAGTTGTGGGCAAGGTTGGTGTTGACCGGTGCGATGCTGACTGGCGGCACTGCTTTGTTTGTTTTGGTGATGTGTTTACTCTAGGTGAAGAGGGTCCAGACGACTGCCGGAAGATCCCAGTTAGCCGATGCACAATGTGCATGTTGTTTGTTGTGGATGGATTCAGATCCTCGGCCCTCTGAAAGCTAAGTTGAGGGACCGGGGCCAGGGAGGGAGCGGGCCGAGGAGGGGGCAAGTTCGGGGGTCGCAGGGGAGATGTGTTGCGGTTAGCGTAGGGGCAAGAGCTGTCTGGCAGCGGTCCCCTAGGGTGGGCAAAGGGAGCGGGTTACTTGTCAACACAATACTAGGCTGTGTTGGGCAGGGCAGTTCCAGCCTGTGTCTGTGGTATGTTTGTTGTGTGTCTTGTCCTGTGTGTCTCAGCCCTTCCTCGGGTCTCAACACCCTCTTTGCGCTCAAAGGGCACGGCATGCTTCTCGGGCGCCATCCCTAGGCTCTCAAACGCCTGTATTCATCGGTGTAGCGCCAACGGGGCGCTTCTTTTGCTTGCCCTGCAAGCTTACGGCGTGGATTGTTCTTGCGTGTCGGAAGCTTCCGGCGGGTCCTCTTTTTGCAGCCTAGTCCTAGGCCGCATCGGGAGCTCTGCTCTCCAGCCGTCCGTTCTCAGGGACCGAGGCTTCTTCTCTGCGTCGTTACATTCTTAGGTCTTGAAGAGAGGCTTCTTGCCGCATCCCTCGCCCTGGTTTTGACCGTAGCTTCTTACAACTGGCTATCACGGTCCATTCTTTTCTGGGGTTGCCATAGAGCTTCTGCGCCCGGGTGTCGTGCCCTGTAGGTCGCCTTGCATGGCAGCCTCTCCGGTCCGGGAGTCGTTCCTCTCGCTGAGAGTTTTCTCTCACTTGTGATTTGTGTTGTTTGTAGCATTCTGTGTAGCGTTGATCCCTGTGCGTGTGTGTCTTGGGCATGGAGCTGCTCTGCCCGGGGCTGTCGAGTCCAGGGTTAGGCGGAATAGCAAGAAGAGGGTCCGGTTAGTGTGTCAGTATGGCCAGCCTGGAATTGTTTGGCTCTCGCTCGGCATCTGGCTGACTTGTTTAATTATTTTGGGTTTTTTTTCCAGATGCAGAGAGAGAGGAAGCGCACCAAAGAGCAGCACAGGAGGGGAGCAGAGCGCCGTAAGGAGGTGGGTCGGCCAGTGGAGTCGGAGGGAAGATGTGGCTGGTGCCTATATGACTCCATTCAGATTTGTGTGTGGCTTTTATTTTGAAGGTGCAAAGGTGGATATGGACCCCGTAGGACACAGACACGGGAGGTGACTCGGGCCAGGTGAGCGGCGACTAGCGGGCTGAAGTACAGCAGTTATTTTATTGGTGTTGCATTGCTGTTTAAGATACAGGGATCCTTTGTTTGTGTTTTCTAGGTGGGGCGCAAGGACGGCAGCCCAAAACGACGGAGGCCAGGTGAGCAAGCGGCTGAGGTCAAGGAGGGGGAGATGAGAATCAGTGTGGGCAAGCTGCAGTTTTGGGCAGTGTCTGAGCACGTGCCTCTCGCTTGATTTTTGGCAGGTGCCGCAGGGAGCCTCGGAGGGGCGAAGCCGCGTGCCGACGAGCGTTCCGAGAAGGTGAGGCGCTTGTCAGTGTCTAATAGCAAAGCAGTATAAGGCAACTTGTTTGAGCATTTCCCTCTGGTTTTGCAGGCGCTGTGTGGCCACCCTTGGAACCGGATGTCCGTTTGAGGTGAGCTGGAGGAACGGCGAGGGCGGTTGTGGGAGCGGTGACTTCTGACAAACGTAGGAGTAATTTTGTGTCTCTTGGCGTCTTAGGTGCCACGAGGGATGACGGCTGCAGGGGTCAGTCTCTGGACCGAGCAGGTGAGCGGAAAGACACGGTGCTTCTGAGGAGAGGGGGGCGTTGTGGGCAAGGTTGGTGTTGACCGGTGCGATGCTGACTGGCGGCACTGCTTTGTTTGTTTTGGTGATGTGTTTACTCTAGGTGAAGAGGGTCCAGACGACTGCCGGAAGATCCCAGTTAGCCGATGCACAATGTGCATGTTGTTTGTTGTGGATGGATTCAGATCCTCGGCCCTCTGAAAGCTAAGTTGAGGGACCGGGGCCAGGGAGGGAGCGGGCCGAGGAGGGGGCAAGTTCGGGGGTCGCAGGGGAGATGTGTTGCGGTTAGCGTAGGGGCAAGAGCTGTCTGGCAGCGGTCCCCTAGGGTGGGCAAAGGGAGCGGGTTACTTGTCAACACAATACTAGGCTGTGTTGGGCAGGGCAGTTCCAGCCTGTGTCTGTGGTATGTTTGTTGTGTGTCTTGTCCTGTGTGTCTCAGCCCTTCCTCGGGTCTCAACACCCTCTTTGCGCTCAAAGGGCACGGCGTGCTTCTCGGGCGCCATCCCTAGGCTCTCAAACGCCTGTATTCATCGGTGTAGCGCCAACGGGGCGCTTCTTTTGCTTGCCCTGCAAGCTTACGGCGTGGATTGTTCTTGCGTGTCGGAAGCTTCCGGCGGGTCCTCTTTTTGCAGCCTAGTCCTAGGCCGCATCGGGAGCTCTGCTCTCCAGCCGTCCGTTCTCAGGGACCGAGGCTTCTTCTCTGCGTCGTTACATTCTTAGGTCTTGAAGAGAGGCTTCTTGCCGCATCCCTCGCCCTGGTTTTGACCGTAGCTTCTTACAACTGGCTATCACGGTCCATTCTTTTCTGGGGTTGCCATAGAGCTTCTGCGCCCGGGTGTCGTGCCCTGTAGGTCGCCTTGCATGGCAGCCTCTCCGGTCCGGGAGTCGTTCCTCTCGCTGAGAGTTTTCTCTCACTTGTGATTTGTGTTGTTTGTAGCATTCTGTGTAGCGTTGATCCCTGTGCGTGTGTGTCTTGGGCATGGAGCTGCTCTGCCCGGGGCTGTCGAGTCCAGGGTTAGGCGGAATAGCAAGAAGAGGGTCCGGTTAGTGTGTCAGTATGGCCAGTCTGGAATTGTTTGGCTCTCGCTCGGCATCTGGCTGACTTGTTTAATTATCTTGGTTTTTTTTTTTCCCAGATGCAGAGAAAGAGGAAGCGCACCAAAGAGCAGCACAGGAGGGGAGCAGAGCGCCGTAAGGAGGTGGGTCGGCCAGTGGAGTCGGAGGGAAGATGTGGCTGGTGCCTATATGACTCCATTCAGATTTGTGTGTGGCTTTTATTTTGAAGGTGCAAAGGTGGATATGGACCCCGTAGGACACAGACACGGGAGGTGACTCGGGCCAGGTGAGCGGCGACTAGCGGGCTGAAGTACAGCAGTTATTTTATTGGTGTTGCATTGCTGTTTAAGATACAGGGATCCTTTGTTTGTGTTTTCTAGGTGGGGCGCAAGGACGGCAGCCCAAAACGACGGAGGCCAGGTGAGCAAGCGGCTGAGGTCAAGGAGGGGGAGATGAGAATCAGTGTGGGCAAGCTGCAGTTTTGGGCAGTGTCTGAGCACGTGCCTCTCGCTTGATTTTTGGCAGGTGCCGCAGGGAGCCTCGGAGGGGCGAAGCCGCGTGCCGACGAGCGTTCCGAGAAGGTGAGGCGCTTGTCAGTGTCTAATAGCAAAGCAGTATAAGGCAACTTGTTTGAGCTTTTCCCTCTGGTTTTGCAGGCGCTGTGTGGCCACCCTTGGAACCGGATGTCCGTTTGAGGTGAGCTGGAGGAACGGCGAGGGCGGTTGTGGGGGCGGTGACTTCTGACAAACGTAGGAGTAATTTTGTGTCTCTTGGCGTCTTAGGTGCCACGAGGGATGACGGCTGCAGGGGTCAGTCTCTGGACCGAGCAGGTGAGCGGAAAGACACGGTGCTTCTGAGGAGAGGGGGGCGTTGTGGGCAAGGTTGGTGTTGACCGGTGCGATGCTGACTGGCGGCACTGCTTTGTTTGTTTTGGTGATGTGTTTACTCTAGGTGAAGAGGGTCCAGACGACTGCCGGAAGATCCCAGTTAGCCGATGCACAATGTGCATGTTGTTTGTTGTGGCTGGATTCAGATCCTCGGCCCTCTGAAAGCTAAGTTGAGGGACCGGGGCCGGGGAGGGAGCGGGCCGAGGAGGGGGCAAGTTTGGGGGTCGCAGGGGAGATGTGTTGCGGTTAGCGTAGGGGCAAGAGCTGTCTGGCAGCGGTCCCCTAGGGTGGGCAAAGGGAGCGGGTTACTTGTCAACACAATACTAGGCTGTGTTGGGCAGGGCAGTTCCAGCCTGTGTCTGTGGTATGTTTGTTGTGTGTCTTGTCCTGTGTGTCTCAGCCCTTCCTCGGGTCTCAACACCCTCTTTGCGCTCAAAGGGCACGGCATGCTTCTCGGGCGCCATCCCTAGGCTCTCAAACGCCTGTATTCATCGGTGTAGCGCCAACGGGGCGCTTCTTTTGCTTGCCCTGCAAGCTTACGGCGTGGATTGTTCTTGCGTGTCGGAAGCTTCCGGCGGGTCCTCTTTTTGCAGCCTAGTCCTAGGCCGCATCGGGAGCTCTGCTCTCCAGCTGTCCGTTGTCAGGGACCGAGGCTTCTTCTCTGCGTCGTTACATTCTTAGGTCTTGAAGAGAGGCTTCTTGCCGCATCCCTCGCCCTGGTTTTGACCGTAGCTTCTTACAACTGGCTATCACGGTCCATTCTTTTCTGGGATTGCCATAGAGCTTCTGCGCCCGGGCGTCACGCCCTGTAGGTCGCCTTGCATGGCAGCCTCTCCGGTCCGGGAGTCGTTCCTCTCGCTGAGAGTTCTCTCTCACTTGTGATTTGTGTTGTTTGTAGCATTCTGTGTAGCGTTGATCCCTGTGCGTGTGTGTCTTGGGCGTGGAGCTGCTCTGCCCGGGGCTGTCGAGTCCAGGGTTAGGCGGAATAGCAAGAAGAGGGTCCGGTTAGTGTGTCAGTATGGCCAGCCTGGAATTGTTTGGCTCTCGCTCGGCATCTGGCTGACTTGTTTAATTATTTTGGGTTTTTTTTTTTTCCAGATGCAGAGAGAGAGGAAGCGCACCAAAGAGCAGCACAGGAGGGGAGCAGAGCGCCGTAAGGAGGTGGGTCGGTCATTTGAGGTGAGCTCGAGGAATGGCGAGGGCGATTGTGGGAGCGCTGACTTCTGACAAACATAGGAGTAATTTTGTGTCTCTTGGTGTCTTAGGTGCTGCAAGTGAGGACAGCTGCAGGGTCCATCCCTGGACCGAGCAGGTGAGCAGAAAGACACGGCGCTTCTGAGGAAGGGGGTGTCATGGGAGAGGTTGGTGTTGGCCGGTTGATGCAACGCTGACTGACAGTGCTGTTTTGTTTGTGTTCTGTTTTCTATTGTAGCTGATGAAGAGGCACCGGGCAATTGCAGGAACATCCCAGTTAGCCAATGCGCAGTGGTGATGTTTTTGTTGCTGATGGATTCGGATCCCCGGCTCTCGGAAAGCTAAGTTGAGGGACCGTGGCCGGGGAGGGAGCGAGTTTGGGGGTTGTGGTGGAGGGGTTTTATGGCTAGCGCCGGGGCGAGGGCTGTCTGGGAGCAGTTCCCCTTGGCTGGGCAAAGGGAGCGGGTTACATGTCACCACGATGCTAGACCGGGCAGGGCAGTTGCAGCCTGTGTTATGTCTGCGTGTCTCGTCCTGTGTGTCTTAGCCCTTCCTTGGGTCTCAACGCCCTCTTTGCGCTCAAGGGGCACGGCACGCTTCTCGGGCGCCGTCCCTAGGCTCTCGAACGCTGGTACTTGTCAGCGTACCGCCAATCGGGCGCTTCTTTTCTCCCATAGCGAGCTTACGGCGTGGATCATTCTTGCGTGTTGGAAGTTTCTGGAGGGTCCTCTATTTGCAGCGCTATACCAGGCTGCGTCCGGAGCTCTGCTCTCCAGCTATCCATTTTCAGGGACTGGGTCTTCCTCCCTGCATCCTTACCTCCTTAGGTCTTGAAGACGGGCTTGTTGCTGCCCCCATCATCTCGGTTTTGACAGTAACTTCTTATAACGGGCCATTTACGGTCAATTCTCTTCTGGGGTTGCCATAGAGCTTCCTCACCCGGGCGTCGTGCCCTATAGGTCGCCTTGTTCGGCAGCCTCTCCGGTCCGGGAGTCATTCCTCTCGCGAAGAGTGTTCTCTCGTTTGTGAGTCGCGTTGTTTGTAGCGTTCTGTGTAGCGTCCGTCTCTGTGTGTGGTGTGTGTGTGTGGAGCTGCTCTGCCCAGGGCTGTCGAGTCGGGGATAGGCGGAATAGCAATAGGAGCGTACGGTTAGCGTGCCGATACGGCCCGTCCGGAATTGTTTGGCTCTCACTCGGCATCTGGGTGACTTGTTTGATAACTCGGTGTGATTTTTCCAGATGCGGACTGGCTAGATGCCCAACGACGAGCGGCAGAGGAGGAGAGCAGAGCGCCGTAAGAAGGTAGGTCCGGACAAGTTTGGGAGTTGCAGGGGATGGCTTTTAAAGTTAGCGTACGGGAGAGGGCTGTCCGGGAGCGGT
Source organism: Grus americana (assembly GCF_028858705.1). NCBI lineage: Eukaryota > Metazoa > Chordata > Aves > Gruiformes > Gruidae > Grus > Grus americana. The sequence goes on along the minus strand of NW_026561793.1, from coordinate 6,594 downwards.
CGCCTTCGGGTAGGCAAAGGGCGCGGGTTACTCGTCGGCACCGTGCTAGACCGCGCCGGGCAGGGTGCTTTCAGCCCGCGTGCGGTTGTGTCGTGCAGGTTGCGTTGTCTGTCTTATGCTGTACGCCGCAACTCCCTCAGGTCTCGATGCCTCCGCTGCTTTTTGTGATCACCAGGTACCTTATTAGATCTCATGAGTCTTGAATATCTGTGCTCATTGGTATTGAGCTCATCAAGCCAGTTTCTCTCTTGTAGTTATAGCTTAAAGCATAGCTCTGTTTGGCGTGTATTGTGTCGTAGATGTTTCTGAGCGGACGTCTATTGCGGCGCCCAGCCGGGCGCTGCCAGCAGCTCCTCCGAGCGTTACGTTTGCCCCGAGTTCTTTTCTCAGGTTTCATTCCCCATGTTTTTAAAGGCCTTAGATCTTAAAACCCAGCCTCTGATGTATCTGTCATTTCAGTTTTGACAGCCTCTTTCTCTCGCCGGCCAAGGCCGTCGCCTCTTTCCCGGGGCCGCTATAAAGCACCCGCAACGTTGTGGTGCCATAGGGCTTCCTCGCCAGTCTTACCTTCGCCACGGTAGCCGTTCTTGCTCGCGGCCTTCTCGTGTCTCACGGTCGCGTTTGCGGAGTCTGTGCGCCGTGTCGGGGTCGGAGCCGCTCCCCCCGGGGGTGTAGCAATGTTAAAGACAGGGGTAGCATAGCTTTGTGGCGTGGCGGTAAAACATTGGCGTGACCGGATTTTTTTGGTGAAGACGCTACAGTCCATCTCTGGGCAAGTATCTGTAGACAGCTGTCACAGTTTCATTGCATTGGCGGGGGTCAGAAGCTGTACTCTGGCCTTCTGGGAGCAGCAGTTTGTGCGGTAGTTGAGTGGGTTCAATCTCACATGTGCCTTAGTTGGTATATTTGGGGTTCGGTGTATCTCTCCTCTGTTTGTTTTAGCTCTAGTTAGAAGGCTTATGCAGAAAAGATGACAGACCTTTCGGTCTCATCAAGCTACCGGTCAGCGGCCACCGCCTTACTTTGCACAGTTTGTTTGGGTTTGTCAGAGGCCGAGCGACAAGCCGCGCGTCACAGGCCCCCGGAAGAGGCGAGAGGAGCGCCGGACAAAGGCGGGCCGGCGTCCGACGTCAGCGGATCGGCGTGTCGGCGACTCCGCCTAGTTCACGCTTTTCCGGTTGTATTTTCTAGGCGCGAATAGATGCGCGAACGGGATATCCGCACCGGAGCGAACTTAAGCGAGGCGAGCGATGACCGGCGCGCTGACGTAGCAGTTTTCTGAGGTGTCGTATTATAGACGTAGCTAAAATCACATCCCGTCCTTTGAGTTTTGCAGGTGGCGGTCAGGCCTCGGCACGGCAGGCCGAAGAATCCGACTTCGAGCGGCCGAGGAAAAGGGACGGGCGAGAGGAAGGCGTTTCCAAGGAGGGCTTCGTCGCAGCGGAGGTCGACGCCGGGCGGCACGTCGTCGACCGGCGACGCTCTGTCTCGTGAGGGATGAAGCGGAACCCGGCGGATGGGGGAGCGTCCCGGTTAGATGACCTTTTCCCCATGAGAAGGGAATCTGGATTCTGCCCTCTGAAAGGTAATTTAAAGGGCAAAAATGGTGGTTGGGGGCAGGGCCAGCAGGGGTTTAACGCCAGGGTAGCAGAGGGCTATTTAGTCTGCCTCGAGTCTAGGGACAGATAGGGGTCCCGGGTCCATCGTGCCGGATGTAAACATTCTGGCCTCTCTCAGCGTTGCAGCGTCATTTCCGTGATCTGTGCTTTTTCATGCGTACGGCGCCTTACGGCAGGTCTCTAGGTTCTGCCGCACGCGCTCGGCGAGCATCCGCGGGGTCCGCGACGCCTCGTCGCTTCGGAATACGGCCCGTCGAGCGTTTCTCGTCTCGCGATCGGAGCTTAAAGCGCACCTCGCATCGCAGATGTTTCTGCGAGGTGGCCTTTGCGGAGGCGGTCCGTGCCGGACTCACAGTCGTGCTCTAGAAACTTCCGCCTCAATTGAAGTTTGATACCATCTTTCATCCCTGTATGCTGTGGGATGTCGGACTAGTCTAGTCTTGTTGGTGCCGAATACAGGGCCATTTTGACCCAGCAGAAGGGGCCTGGGGGAGTCCAGCTTGGGCGAGAGCAGGGATTGAGCAACTTGCTTATCTTGCACTGATAAGCACCGGACCTGAACAGGGGCAGGAGATGAGCAATTTGTTCATCTTAACAAGATGCGGCGTCTGACGGGTCTACTCCTTAATCAACTAAGTGACGCCTGGGGCGAGGGGGAGCCTCCTTCGCAGCTCGACCTTACTTTGGTAAAACTAAACAGACCACCGCTCCTCTGTACCGAACACGTTTGTTCTCCGCCACTTCCCCCCCCCCAGCCCCGACCAACTGCACAACAAGCCTTGTTAAGGGCCAATCGGCACACAATACCTGACTTAGTCCCACCTCGCCAAAAGTATAAATCTGGCATTCAGAATCCTCTTTTTTGAGGACGAGAACTCCAACTATCCGGACGGGTCGACGGGCCTGGACCTCTCTCTCTCCTCTCCAAGCAGGGACGCCTCTTTGGTAAGACTTGCGCCTCCGATTATGTCGGATGTTACCCTGGGAAAACTATCAATAACAAAAGCGCTGAACTATTAACTTGAGCTCAAAATTGTTGCAGTAAGTGCATTTATCAACGGCAGTTCCAAACTTTTTATATCTGTTGCCTCAATAAACTACCTATTTTTCTTTTCAACTTTGCGAAACTGTTTCAGTGAAAGTCCTTAGTGGGGCTCTGACAGGCAAACGTTGACTCTGATATGTGGCTACACACATAATCCTTTAGATGTAAACCGTTGACCAAGTCTGGGACTAAGACTGGACCTAGCCGCACCTAGGCTCCTCTCTGCGAAGGAGTTTAGAAAGCAAGGGGGTCCTTTCAGAACCTCGTGACTCAACGGGAGGGCCTCCCTCAGCCACACATCAGACTCGTACCCTTTCATGTGACATATGCTTAGAGGCTTGTGTCTTAAAGCCTAGCTTCTCACCCCCCCCCCCCCCCCCCCCCCCCCGTTGTTCTGGTGTTGTGTTGCCTTGCTGCAATTTGTGTTGGTTTTGACCACCATCTGAGACGTCTTGTTTTGTAGCGCTTTGCGTTGTATTGCCTTGCGCAGCCCTGTCTTTGGCTGGATATCGCATTGCGCCACTCTGTATTCGTATTGCTTGCCAACGGAGACCGCCTCGCATTACGTGGGCCCGCGCTCTGCCTCGCCTCGCGCCGCTCTGCCTCACGTTACGTGGGCCCGTGCCCTGCCTTGCCCTGCGCCGCTCTGCCTTGCCGCTGCCTGCCAATGGAGACTGTCTTGTGTTCAGCGACCCGGTCCTCTGTATAGCGTTGCGCGGCTCTGTCTTTGTACTGCCTGCCAATGGAGACTGTCTTGTGTTCAGCGACCCGGTCCTCTGTGTTGCGTTGCGCGGCTCTGTATTGCGTTGCGTGGCCCTGTATTTGTATTGCCTGCCATTTGAGACTGTCCAGTGTTACATAGCACTGTGTTCATGCATGCTTTCTATTTGGTTGTATATTGCATCGCAGTGCTTGGCATTGCCTGGTGTTCGGTATGGCTCTTGTTGCATTTGGGTGGTTGGGCATTACAGAGCCGGCATAGAGAGCGGCCCCAGCCCAGGATGGTAATCTGTCAGTACAGTCAGTTGGGGCGGAGGTCGTACGGGCCGTTTTGCGAGGCAGAGGGTAGTTGTCGGCCAGCCGGCCCTAGAGCCCTTCCGTTGTGGTTTTCAAGTGCCACGGCACGGTTTGGATTCCCGCACGACAGCCTCGAGTGAGGTTTTTGTGGAGTATCCAAGCAACAGCGAAGGAGCGGTGCAGTTAGCAAGGCATCTTCCCCGGTCCCTGCCTATGAGCGCTAACTCTACAGAGTCAGGCGGAGCGGCGATGGTGTCTTAAGGGACAGGGTGAGGCCGTTCCACAGATGGGCCAAGAATCAGGGCCGTGGCCCGTTGTGGCGGGCGGGTGGCAGAACGGATGTGCGTGCGGGTGAGGGGTGGAGCGTGAGGTTGTGGCGGCGCCTATTTTTGTGTGTGGTGGGCTCTGTGTGTGTGTTGTGTAATTTTTTTTTTTCCAGGTAGAGCAAGCTAGTTTGCTTTTTGAAATTAGAAAAAAAAAACCCCAGCTGGGGGATTTTTTTTTTTCCTCCCCCGGCTGGGTTTTTTTTTCCCCTGGGTCCCGGCCGCTCCGCGAGGCGACGTTCGTCGCCAAAGTTTGGACGGCGGCGCGGTTCGGGCCGGGGTTTTTGCCAGGCAGGGCGAGAGATGAAATTTTGAGGGCGTCTCCCGGGAACGGCGTTCCCGGGGAGCGCCGGAAGGAGCGGGCGATGTCCGGTTGTGGTGGAATGGACGGGTGTTTGGGTGAGGGGTGGGGTGTGAGGTGGTGGTGGAGGTGCCTAATTTTGGGGGGTGGGGGGGGTGTATTTCTTTCCAGGTAGAGCAAGCTAGTTTGCCGTTTGAAATTAGAATAAAAAAAAACCCCAGCTGGGGGATTTTTTTTTTTCCTCCCCCGGCTGGGTTTTTTTTTCCCCTGGGTCCCGGCCGCTCCGCGAGGCGACGTTCGTCGCCAAAGTTTGGACGGCGGCGCGGTTCGGGCCGGGGTTTTTGCCAGGCAGGGCGAGAGATGAAATTTTGAGGGCGTCTCCCGGGAACGGCGTTCCCGGGGAGCGCCGGAAGGAGCGGGCGATGTCCGGTTGTGGTGGAATGGACGTGTGTTTGGGTGAGGGGTGGGGTGTGAGGTGGTGGTGGAGGTGCCTAATTTTGGGGGGTGGGGGGGGGTGTATTTCTTTCCAGGTAGAGCAAGCTAGTTTGCCGTTTGAAATTAGAATAAAAAAAAACCCCAGCTGGGGGATTTTTTTTTTCCTCCCCCGGCTGGGTTTTTTTTTCCCCTGGGTCCCGGCCGCTCCGCGAGGCGACGTTCGTCGCCAAAGTTTGGACGGCGGCGCGGTTCGGGCCGGGGTTTTTGCCAGGCAGGGCAAGAGATGAAATTTTGAGGGCGTCTCCTGGGAACGGCGTTCCTGAGGAGTGGTTCTCTGGAGTTTTGTATTTGCCTGTGATTGCAGGTAGTAGTGTTAACACTAGCAGCAGTGTTGGTTTTGAAGGCAAAGGGTGTGGGGTCTTACTCTATGTGAGCAGTGTTGAGGAGGACCAGGTGGGCACACAAGAGGGTGTAATGGATGTTTTACAAGGATGGGCTTGTAAAGGTTTTGCCTGATCAGTGTAGATTCTTGTGTAATAATGTAAACTAATGAAGGTGTTTGGTGTTATTCTTTACAGGCAGGGAATCAGAGTAGCTATCCAGGTGTCCGCAAGCTGCATGTGTTTGGCCGGGGGGTTGAAGCGGAGGATCCAGATTCCATTGTAGTGGAGAGCTCTGGAACGAGAAGAATTTTAAGCGAAGCAGGAGAGATAGACTGTCAATGTGCCCGAACTAATAACTGTCATTGCTCTGAGTCCTTGCTGTGGTGATAGTGCATCACTGGAAACCTATGTATTAATGCCTAATGTTGTTGTTCTTTAAAGAAAGTAACAATAAAGGTGAAGTAATAAAGAATGATTTTTTTTGTTCTGCCGCTTGTGAAATGTTTGTGTGTCAGTCATTATTTGGGTGTCATTGTTTGTCTTTGAGCTTTGTCGTAAAGGGGGGGGGGAAATAATTTTGTGTGTCTGTTGTTGGTGTTGTGTTTTGTCTTTGTGCTTCTGTGTCCCTGGTGGCCTTTAATATTCTGTCCTTTTTTTTTGTAATATTTATGTTCACCATATGTGTGTAAACAAATCTAGTGAAGTTAAAATAAAAATAATGGTTTAAAGGAAAAAAAAAATCAGAAGCAGCAGTAGAACATGTCACCTCCCTGGGAGTAGTAGTTTAAAGAAATAAAAAAATATAAATAAATTTATGAAAATAAAAAAATCTACTCCCAGGTTGTGTGAAATTTTCTACTGCTGCACCAGACTTATTATTTTTATTGTTTTATTTATACATACTATACAGATAATAATACAACCCTATACAGTACAAAATCGTACAGTTTACCTGTACAAACCCCCCTCAATTACAGGAAAACTACAGAAATCAAAAGTTCTACTGTATACCGCCCTTCCAGGACCTAAAACAACCATAGAGTTACCGGTACCCACACTACACAGGAACCAAAAACCATCCCGTCCACCAAGCCCCCTCCACTCTCTATGATCCCCAGTCCTCCAAGCCGTCCATTTTAAAACCTCTATGACCGGAAGCGCTACTCTGTGGTCGGAAGTCCTCCAAGGGACCAGGAAGTCCTCCAACAACCCCGGAACCCTCGTCTCTATGACCGGAAGTCCTCCAACGGAACCCTGAAGTCCGCCGACTCCGACGGGAAACATTGTCCCGACAACCCGGAAGTGCCCTCAAACCCTAATAAAACCATCCCCCGCCACCGGAAGTCCTCCAGACACACCGGAAGCCCGCCAATTCCGGCTAGAAACAGCCCGCCCGGCGACCGGAAGCCCCCTACATAACCGAGAAGTCGGCCATTTTGAAACAGCCTAGGGTTACAGCACCTTACTAGGG
>NW_026561792.1:0-34273 GCF_028858705.1 Grus americana | reverse complement strand
TTAGAGAATTAAAAATCATCTCAAATTAGTCAGGAGATACAAAAATGGTTCATGAAATGTCTTGAATAAATGAAGGTTAATGTATAATTCTCTATTGAACGCATACAGTCTTTATTTTACTATATGGTTTCAGAGCAATAAGAAATAATATATTGCGCCTTGACACTTTCATCTGTGTTTCACCATAGGAGGTTTTTGTAACTCTTGATAGATCTTGCTGGTGTAAATTTTATTCCAGCTGAGCATCTGGTCCTTATTTTCACTGATTTTATATTAGCTGAATGACTAACAAAACTGTAAAGACTACTGTATTGTTCAAAAATGAAAATGGCATTCAAAATATACTGCTGGAGAAAAAATGTTTCAAAAAGAAGCTGGATTATGCATAAAGAAAAGGATTTCGACTGTCCTATTGAATCTCTTCCGAATCCTCTTACATAAGACATAGAACAATTTAAGAGAATGGGAAAAATGGAAGAACTTGAGGAGCACAGAGAATCTTGATGGAAGATGAGAGTAAAATTTATATTTATCACAGCATCTCTAAACTCCAGAGAATCACATTCTGCAAATGCCTGTTAAACACAACCACTTCAGTTGGAAGAGACCGACAACGATCATCTAGCCCAACTGCCTGGCCACTTCAGGGCGGAGCAAAAGTTAAAGCACGTTGTTAAGGGCATTGCCCAAGTGCCTCTTAAATGCTGACAGGCTTGGGGCATCGACCACCTCTCTAGGAAGCCTGGTCCAGTGCTTGACCACCCTCTCGGTAAAGAAGTGCTTCCTAAAGTCCGGTCTGAACCTGCCCTGGCGCAGCTTTGAACCATTCGCACACGTCCTGTCACTGGATCCCAGGGAGAAGAGATCAGAGCCTCCCTCTCCGCTTCCCTTCTCAGGAAGCTGCAGAGAGCCGTGAGGTCGCCCTCAGCCTCCTTTTCTCCAAAGCAGACAAGCCCCGAGGCCTCAGCCACTCCTCATAGGACATTCCTTCTAGCCCTTTCACCAGCTTTGTTGCCCTGCTCTGGACGCTTCCGAGTACCTGAATATCCTTCTGAAATTGCAGGGTCCAGAACTGCACGCAGTACTCAAGGTGAGGCCGCACCAACGCTGACAATCCCCTCTGCTGACCAGCTGGTTACACTGTGTTTGATGCACCCCAGGACGGGGGTTGCCCTCTCGGCTGCCAGGGCACACCGCTGACTCATATTGAGCCTGCTCTCACCCAGCACCCCCAGATCCTTTTCTGCAGGGCTGCTCTCCAGACACTCCTCTCCCAGCTTATATTTGTGCCTGGCATTACTCTGTCCTAGGTGCAGAATCTGGCATTGGGACTGGTAAATTTCATCCCATTAATCGTTGCCCAGTGCTCCAATCTATCTAGATCCCTCTGCAAGGCATCTTGTCCCTCAAGAGGGTCAACAGCACCTCCCAGCTTGGTATCGTCAGCAAAGTTGCTAATGGTGCATTCAACTCCCTCATCCAGATCACTGACAGATGTATTGACCAGAACTGGCCCTAGAATTGAACCCTGAGCAACACCGCTGGTGACAGGTCGCAAGCCAGACGTAACCCCATTCACTAAAACCCGTTGGGAATTGTGACGAGAAGTGATCTCCTACAAACTTCAAGAATTCCCAAGACCTGCTCGTCCCAGCAGCGTGGTATTCGCAGCTGATGTCTGGGAAGGCGAAATCTCCCATAAGGACAAGGGCTACCGATCCAGCAGTTTTCTCTTAGTTGACCCAGAGGCTCTCAGCCACGTCGTCGCTAACTGTAAGAGCTGTACAGTCAAAGCTCTCCCTTGCATACAGCACAAAACCTCCACCTCGCCTGGCATGCCTATCCCTCCTGAACAGCCGGTAGCCGTCCATCCCAGCACTGTGATCGTGGGGCACATCCCACCACGTCTGAGCACCCTCCTCAGAGCCAGGACGTGCTTTCTTCTGTTCAGGTGGAATTTCATGTTTTTTCCTTGGTGCCCACTGGTTCTTGTCCTGTCGGTGGTCACCAGTGAGAAGGGTCTGGCTCCCTTGCCCTCGTTCCCTCCCATCCGGCATACACGCACAGAGGCGTCTTCCCCTTCAAATGGAAGCAGAGCAGAAAAGTGGAAAAGAAAGGAAAAGGGGGTCAGGGGAAGCATTCTCTTTTGGTACTACTTACTTACCTCAAAATGCCGCCCCGCTGCTGCTGCATCTGAGCAGGTACCAACCTGCTCCCTGCCCACGTTCCCCAACAAAGTGTTGCACGGCCGCTCAGAGACAGAGGGTTGGTTAAAAGAAGCTACTTTATTGTCGCCTTTGCTTTGCGTAAAGGTCCCAGAGGGGATCAACTCTTTCCAGCAGGATGGGTGGTCCCATCCTGCTACAGGTGGCAACAGGAGCCTCAGTTGCAATGGCATCTTCAGCCGGACCGGCGGAGGTTCCCCAAGCTCCGTTTACGCTGAGCTCCAACTGAGCCGTGTCACGTCCGTGCCTACTTTGCTCCGATCTGCGGCAGCGACCCCCCAGGCAGTCTCTGGGATGAGCAGATGGTCTGTCCCCGTGTCCAAAATTGTCACCTGGGCCCCACCAGTGTGAGAGGGAAGTAGGTCCTCAGGGTCCCAGGCGTGGGTGTGGCCACGAGGTATGGGTGCCGAGCTGCAGACCTCTGAGGTGGCAATCGTCCCGCTGGGTGTGCCTCGCCCTGCGTCTGCAGAGCGGCATCTCGCCAAGAGCGCAGCTCTCCGGCCATGCTGCGCTGCTGGTAAAGCTGGCCTCTGCCTACTCAAGGCTCAGGTAGGCGCCCGAGCTGCCTTGCTGCACCGCAAAAATCATCTCAGTGCAGATGTTCATCCTGGAGGTGGTTCTCAGCTGGAACTTGCAGGACTGGGAGGAAGGCAGCACCATCAGCTGGCAGTGGTGCGACTGAGGCAAAAGCAGCCAGGCTGATCTCACCAGCAGTTGGACCCAGCAGGCGATTTTCTCCACGTCCAAGTAGGAGCGTGTGCAGAGGGCGCGTAGGAGGCACGAGCTCTGATCCCTCGGCAGCCGGTCGTCGGGGTGGTGCAGAAAGCACGAAATATCCCCCAGCAGCTGCTCCCTTGAGCACACGCACTCCAGCAGCACGTGGATGCTGGAGTGCCTTGCTGGCAGCTGCCCCGTGGTGTCCAGCTCCAGGCGGAAAGAGTGCCCGGGGGGTGGCCGCAGGAACACCAGCAGGCGGTAGGCGATGTTGTTCCCGTGGACGCTCCAGGTTTCATAGGTGCCGTCCATCCCGACGGCCGGGTGCATCTGCGGCATGAAGGTCTTCTTGGAGAGCACGCGGCAGACACCGAGGAGGTCACCCACCAGCTCCTTCAGCGCCTCGCACGTGTCGGGCAGGCCCTGCATCGGCAACGGGGCGGACGCAGCCAAAGACCTGAGGCCACGGCGGTCTCCCTCATCCTCGTCGTCGTCCTCCTCCTCACTGCCGGAGCTGTCCTGCTGACTGCAGCTGCCAGAGGCAAGCTTCATTTCCCTGGCCAGCCAGCAGACCTCAGCGAGCAGGACCAGGGCTCCTGCAACGGTCCACAACGGCCACCGCTGCAAGACGGAAAGGAGCGTGGCTCCCTCGGCGCTCCTGCTCTGCTCGACCTCCTGCAGCAGCCGAGTCATCTCCTGCTGGAGATACTCCTCGCGCTGCTGCATCCGCTCGGTCGCGGCCACATCTATCTGGTGGTCGTGCTTCAGCCCGTGCTGGACGGCCAGCACAGCCAGAAGGAGGGCGATTGCCGTAGCCATGGCCTGGAGAGGGTGGGAGAAAAGGGGGCTGAGTAGGGCTGGGTGGGAGACGGGGTGAGGGAGCAAGGGCAGGCTTTGTGAGCACTGCACGGGTGGGAGCCACGGGCTGTCCCAGGAAAGCGTTTGGGCACTGCCGTCAACAGGCTCGACAGGCCGCAGGCCCTGGCTGGAGACAGCATGGGGCCCGTCCTGCCCAAGCCGCCCTGATGGCCGGCCCCCGTCTGGGCTGTACCCCGTGAAAGGGCGAGCGACACCCGAGCAGAATCTGCCGAGGCCCTTTCCCTGCCCCACAACAGCGTCCCGTGGAGCCACGGGCCACCAGCACATCCCCAAAGCCTCTCTGGGTCCCTGGCACCACTGGGAGCTCTGAGCACCTCTTCCCCCAGCCCCGAGGGCGGTACCGTGCCCTGCCCTGAGGGGCTCGGCTCTCGCTCCGGGTTAGAAACCCCCCCGGCCACCCTCCCCGGCCCCCATCCAGCCCAGCCTTCCCCCTGCATGCTGCACTCACGGTCGCCGGAGCCAAACAGCAGCGGGCTGCCTGGTGCTGTCCCTTGGGACAGCTCCCATTGTGACCTGTCCTCTCTGACGTCACAGTCACCAGAGCAGCATCACCCAGCCGGCAAGCCCCGGCCTTCGTCCCCATCGCCCGGCTCAGCGCGTCCTGGGCATCACAGCAAGGACGAACCCGCCTGGCACGAGCCAGCTCCCGGGGGCTCTCTTGACAAGGCGGGCAGACGCCCCCCAGAACCGTCATGGAGATGAAAACGGGGACTGTAGCTGGATGTCCCTGACTGACGTAGAGAGGGGCAGAGCTTTCTGGGCCAGGTGGTCTGACTCTGCCTTGCCTTGAAAAGAAGAGCTACGAGCCCTTGGGCAGAGACAAAACTCCTCCTCCCTCTTCTCCTCTTGGATGCCTTCTGCCGGGCAGGACTTAGCCCTGCAAAGCCTGACGATCAAGCCAAATGCAAATCGTGTCCCTGGTGCAAGTGGAAAAGATCCTGTGGCTCCTGTCTCTGGCTACCCACTTGCCCCCTGCAAGGGCAAGCCAGGGGGCTGGAGAGGCCACGGCGGGTGCAACGTCTCTCCACTCCCCCGAGGTTTCCCCGGTTCAGGAGAGGCCCCTGTACACCGCGCTGGAGTGCTCCGCTGTGGATCGTGCCTCCCAGAAGCCTGGCCCGTTCTGCATGAGTGCATGCCTTGAGACCCAGACACCGCAAAAGCTTGCTTTAGCCTTGCTGCGTATGTGCCAAGGCTGACACGGCTGCCATGTTTCTGTCAGTTCAGCATGTGCACAACCGTACATCCGATGCGCCTCCCGCCCAAAGCCGCCTGGAGGCAAAGAGAGGGAGAGAAGGTCAGTGAGTGGGAGCGTGCCCTGAAGTCCCTTTCTGTGTTAAGTCTCTCTTGTCGAGGGAGTGGGGAGTCGTGGTGCCAAGCAGAGGAAACATACCGTTGGTCTGTCTGCCTGTGACCATAGGCATTCCACCCAAAGGAATCCAAAGCGTGCACATGTGAGAGAAGGTGACGTGGCCCGTGGCTGGGGGGACCAGACTGGACTAGAATGGACTAGAATATTTTCAGTTGGAAGAGACCGACAACGATCATCTAGCCCAACTGCCTGGCCACTTCAGGGCGGAGCAAAAGTTAAAGCACGTTGTTAAGGGCATTGCCCAAGTGCCTCTTAAATGCTGACAGGCTTGGGGCATCGACCACCTCTCTAGGAAGCCTGGTCCAGTGCTTGACCACCCTCTCGGTAAAGAAGTGCTTCCTAAAGTCCGGTCTGAACCTGCCCTGGCGCAGCTTTGAACCATTCCCACACGTCCTGTCACTGGATCCCAGGGAGAAGAGATCAGAGCCTCCCTCTCCGCTTCCCTTCTCAGGAAGCTGCAGAGAGCCGTGAGGTCGCCCCTCAGCCTCCTTTTCTCCAAAGCAGACAAGCCCCGAGGCCTCAGCCACTCCTCATAGGACATTCCTTCTAGCCCTTTCACCAGCTTTGTTGCCCTGCTCTGGACGCTTCCGAGTACCTGAATATCCTTCTGAAATTGCAGGGTCCAGAACTGCACGCAGTACTCGAGGTGAGGCCGCACCAACGCTGACAATCCCCTCTGCTGACCAGCTGGTTACACTGTGTTTGATGCACCCCAGGACGGGGGTTGCCCTCTCGGCTGCCAGGGCACACCGCTGACTCATATTGAGCCTGCTCTCACCCAGCACCCCCAGATCCTTTTCTGCAGGGCTGCTCTCCAGACACTCCTCTCCCAGCTTGTATTTGTGCCTGGCATTACTCTGTCCTAGGTGCAGAATCTGGCATTGGGACTGGGTAAATATCATCCCATTAGTCGTTGCCCAGTGCTCCAATCTATCTAGATCCCTCTGCAAGGCATCTTGTCCCTCAAGAGGGTCAACAGCACCTCCCAGCTTGGTATCGTCAGCAAAGTTGCTAATGGTGCATTCAACTCCCTCATCCAGATCACTGACAGATGTATTGACCAGAACTGGCCCTAGAATTGAACCCTGAGCAACACCGCTGGTGACAGGTCGCAAGCCAGACGTAACCCCATTCACTAAAACCCGTTGGGAATTGTGACGAGAAGTGATCTCCTACAAACTTCAAGAATTCCCAAGACCTGCTCGTCCCAGCAGCGTGGTATTCGCAGCTGATGTCTGGGAAGGCGAAATCTCCCATAAGGACAAGGGCTACCGATCCAGCAGTTTCTCTTAGTTGACCCAGAGGCTCTCAGCCACGTCGTCGCTAACTGTAAGAGCTGTACAGTCAAAGCTCTCCCTTGCATACAGCACAAAACCTCCACCTCGCCTGGCATGCCTATCCCTCCTGAACAGCCGGTAGCCGTCCATCCCAGCACTGTGATCGTGGGGCACATCCCACCACGTCTGAGCACCCTCCTCAGAGCCAGGACGTGCTTTCTTCTGTTCAGGTGGAATTTCATGTTTTTTCCTTGGTGCCCACTGGTTCTTGTCCTGTCGGTGGTCACCAGTGAGAAGGGTCTGGCTCCCTTGCCCTCGTTCCCTCCCATCCGGCATACACGCACAGAGGCGTCTTCCCCTTCAAATGGAAGCAGAGCAGAAAAGTGGAAAAGAAAGGAAAAGGGGGTCAGGGGAAGCATTCTCTTTTGGTACTACTTACTTACCTCAAAATGCCCCCGCTGCTGCTGCATCTGAGCAGGTACCAACCTGCTCCCTGCCCACGTTCCCCAACAAAGTGTTGCACGGCCGCTCAGAGACAGAGGGTTGGTTAAAAGAAGCTACTTTATTGTCGCCTTTGCTTTGCGTAAAGGTCCCAGAGGGGATCAACTCTTTCCAGCAGGATGGGTGGTCCCATCCTGCTACAGGTGGCAACAGGAGCCTCAGTTGCAATGGCATCTTCAGCCGGACCGGCGGAGGTTCCCCAAGCTCCGTTTACGCTGAGCTCCAACTGAGCCGTGTCACGTCCGTGCCTACTTTGCTCCGATCTGCGGCAGCGACCCCCCAGGCAGTCTCTGGGATGAGCAGATGGTCTGTCCCCGTGTCCAAAATTGTCACCTGGGCCCCACCAGTGTGAGAGGGAAGTAGGTCCTCAGGGTCCCAGGCGTGGGTGTGGCCACGAGGTATGGGTGCCGAGCTGCAGACCTCTGAGGTGGCAATCGTCCCGCTGGGTGTGCCTCGCCCTGCGTCTGCAGAGCGGCATCTCGCCAAGAGCGCAGCTCTCCGGCCATGCTGCGCTGCTGGTAAAGCTGGCCTCTGCCTACTCAAGGCTCAGGTAGGCGCCCGAGCTGCCTTGCTGCACCGCAAAAATCATCTCAGTGCAGATGTTCATCCTGGAGGTGGTTCTCAGCTGGAACTTGCAGGACTGGGAGGAAGGCAGCACCATCAGCTGGCAGTGGTGCGACTGAGGCAAAAGCAGCCAGGCTGATCTCACCAGCAGTTGGACCCAGCAGGCGATTTTCTCCACGTCCAAGTAGGAGCGTGTGCAGAGGGCGCGTAGGAGGCACGAGCTCTGATCCCTCGGCAGCCGGTCGTCGGGGTGGTGCAGAAAGCACGAAATATCCCCCAGCAGCTGCTCCCTTGAGCACACGCACTCCAGCAGCACGTGGATGCTGGAGTGCCTTGCTGGCAGCTGCCCCGTGGTGTCCAGCTCCAGGCGGAAAGAGTGCCCGGGGGGTGGCCGCAGGAACACCAGCAGGCGGTAGGCGATGTTGTTCCCGTGGACGCTCCAGGTTTCATAGGTGCCGTCCATCCCGACGGCCGGGTGCATCTGCGGCATGAAGGTCTTCTTGGAGAGCACGCGGCAGACACCGAGGAGGTCACCCACCAGCTCCTTCAGCGCCTCGCACGTGTCGGGCAGGCCCTGCATCGGCAACGGGGCGGACGCAGCCAAAGACCTGAGGCCATGGCGGTCTCCCTCATCCTCGTCGTCGTCCTCCTCCTCACTGCCGGAGCTGTCCTGCTGACTGCAGCTGCCAGAGGCAAGCTTCATTTCCCTGGCCAGCCAGCAGACCTCAGCGAGCAGGACCAGGGCTCCTGCAACGGTCCACAACGGCCACCGCTGCAAGACGGAAAGGAGCGTGGCTCCCTCGGCGCTCCTGCTCTGCTCGACCTCCTGCAGCAGCCGAGTCATCTCCTGCTGGAGATACTCCTCGCGCTGCTGCATCCGCTCGGTCGCGGCCACATCTATCTGGTGGTCGTGCTTCAGCCCGTGCTGGACGGCCAGCACAGCCAGAAGGAGGGCGATTGCCGTAGCCATGGCCTGGAGAGGGTGGGAGAAAAGGGGGCTGAGTAGGGCTGGGTGGGAGACGGGGTGAGGGAGCAAGGGCAGGCTTTGTGAGCACTGCACGGGTGGGAGCCGCGGGCTGTCCCAGGAAAGCGTTTGGGCACTGCCGTCAACAGGCTCGACAGGCCGCAGGCCCTGGCTGGAGACAGCATGGGGCCCGTCCTGCCCAAGCCGCCCTGATGGCCGGCCCCCGTCTGGGCTGTACCCCGTGAAAGGGCGAGCGACACCCGAGCAGAATCTGCCGAGGCCCTTTCCCTGCCCCACAACAGCGTCCCGTGGAGCCACGGGCCACCAGCACATCCCCAAAGCCTCTCTGGGTCCCTGGCACCACTGGGAGCTCTGAGCACCTCTTCCCCCAGCCCCGAGGGCGGTACCGTGCCCTGCCCTGAGGGGCTCGGCTCTCGCTCCGGGTTAGAAACCCCCCCGGCCACCCTCCCCGGCCCCCATCCAGCCCAGCCTTCCCCCTGCATGCTGCACTCACGGTCGCCGGAGCCAAACAGCAGCGGGCTGCCTGGTGCTGTCCCTTGGGACAGCTCCCATTGTGACCTGTCCTCTCTGACGTCACAGTCACCAGAGCAGCATCACCCAGCCGGCAAGCCCCGGCCTTCGTCCCCATCGCCCGGCTCAGCGCGTCCTGGGCATCACAGCAAGGACGAACCCGCCTGGCACGAGCCAGCTCCCGGGGGCTCTCTTGACAAGGCGGGCAGACGCCCCCAGAACCGTCATGGAGATGAAAACGGGGACTGTAGCTGGATGTCCCTGACTGACGTAGAGAGGGGCAGAGCTTTCTGGGCCAGGTGGTCTGACTCTGCCTTGCCTTGAAAAGAAGAGCTACGAGCCCTTGGGCAGAGACAAAACTCCTCCTCCCTCTTCTCCTCTTGGATGCCTTCTGCCGGGGCAGGACTTAGCCCTGCAAAGCCTGACGATCAAGCCAAATGCAAATCGTGTCCCTGGTGCAAGTGGAAAAGATCCTGTGGCTCCTGTCTCTGGCTACCCACTTGCCCCCTGCAAGGGCAAGCCAGGGGGCTGGAGAGGCCACGGCGGGTGCAACGTCTCTCCACTCCCCCGAGGTTTCCCCGGTTCAGGAGAGGCCCCTGTACACCGCGCTGGAGTGCTCCGCTGTGGATCGTGCCTCCCAGAAGCCTGGCCCGTTCTGCATGAGTGCATGCCTTGAGACCCAGACACCGCAAAAGCTTGCTTTAGCCTTGCTGCGTATGTGCCAAGGCTGACACGGCTGCCATGTTTCTGTCAGTTCAGCATGTGCACAACGTACATCCGATGCGCCTCCCGCCCAAAGCCGCCTGGAGGCAAAGAGAGGGAGAGAAGGTCAGTGAGTGGGAGCGTGCCCTGAAGTCCCTTTCTGTGTTAAGTCTCTCTTGTCGAGGGAGTGGGGAGTCGTGGTGCCAAGCAGAGGAAACATACCGTTGGTCTGTCTGCCTGTGACCATAGGCATTCCACCCAAAGGAATCCAAAGCGTGCACATGTGAGAGAAGGTGACGTGGCCCGTGGCTGGGGGGACCAGACTGGACTAGAATGGACTAGAATATTTTCAGTTGGAAGAGACCGACAACGATCATCTAGCCCAACTGCCTGGCCACTTCAGGGCGGAGCAAAAGTTAAAGCACGTTGTTAAGGGCATTGCCCAAGTGCCTCTTAAATGCTGACAGGCTTGGGGCATCGACCACCTCTCTAGGAAGCCTGGTCCAGTGCTTGACCACCCTCTCGGTAAAGAAGTGCTTCCTAAAGTCCGGTCTGAACCTGCCCTGGCGCAGCTTTGAACCATTCCCACACGTCCTGTCACTGGATCCCAGGGAGAAGAGATCAGAGCCTCCCTCTCCGCTTCCCTTCTCAGGAAGCTGCAGAGAGCCGTGAGGTCGCCCCTCAGCCTCCTTTTCTCCAAAGCAGACAAGCCCCGAGGCCTCAGCCACTCCTCATAGGACATTCCTTCTAGCCCTTTCACCAGCTTTGTTGCCCTGCTCTGGACGCTTCCGAGTACCTGAATATCCTTCTGAAATTGCAGGGTCCAGAACTGCACGCAGTACTCGAGGTGAGGCCGCACCAACGCTGACAATCCCCTCTGCTGACCAGCTGGTTACACTGTGTTTGATGCACCCCAGGACGGGGGTTGCCCTCTCGGCTGCCAGGGCACACCGCTGACTCATATTGAGCCTGCTCTCACCCAGCACCCCCAGATCCTTTTCTGCAGGGCTGCTCTCCAGACACTCCTCTCCCAGCTTGTATTTGTGCCTGGCATTACTCTGTCCTAGGTGCAGAATCTGGCATTGGGACTTGGTAAATTTCATCCCATTAATCGTTGCCCAGTGCTCCAATCTATCTAGATCCCTCTGCAAGGCATCTTGTCCCTCAAGAGGGTCAACAGCACCTCCCAGCTTGGTATCGTCAGCAAAGTTGCTAATGGTGCATTCAACTCCCTCATCCAGATCACTGACAGATGTATTGACCAGAACTGGCCCTAGAATTGAACCCTGAGCAACACCGCTGGTGACAGGTCGCAAGCCAGACGTAACCCCATTCACTAAAACCCGTTGGGAATTGTGACGAGAAGTGATCTCCTACAAACTTCAAGAATTCCCAAGACCTGCTCGTCCCAGCAGCGTGGTATTCGCAGCTGATGTCTGGGAAGGCGAAATCTCCCATAAGGACAAGGGCTACCGATCCAGCAGTTTCTCTTAGTTGACCCAGAGGCTCTCAGCCACGTCGTCGCTAACTGTAAGAGCTGTACAGTCAAAGCTCTCCCTTGCATACAGCACAAAACCTCCACCTCGCCTGGCATGCCTATCCCTCCTGAACAGCCGGTAGCCGTCCATCCCAGCACTGTGATCGTGGGGCACATCCCACCACGTCTGAGCACCCTCCTCAGAGCCAGGACGTGCTTTCTTCTGTTCAGGTGGAATTTCATGTTTTTTCCTTGGTGCCCACTGGTTCTTGTCCTGTCGGTGGTCACCAGTGAGAAGGGTCTGGCTCCCTTGCCCTCGTTCCCTCCCATCCGGCATACACGCACAGAGGCGTCTTCCCCTTCAAATGGAAGCAGAGCAGAAAAGTGGAAAAGAAAGGAAAAGGGGGTCAGGGGAAGCATTCTCTTTTGGTACTACTTACTTACCTCAAAATGCCGCCCCGCTGCTGCTGCATCTGAGCAGGTACCAACCTGCTCCCTGCCCACGTTCCCCAACAAAGTGTTGCACGGCCGCTCAGAGACAGAGGGTTGGTTAAAAGAAGCTACTTTATTGTCGCCTTTGCTTTGCGTAAAGGTCCCAGAGGGGATCAACTCTTTCCAGCAGGATGGGTGGTCCCATCCTGCTACAGGTGGCAACAGGAGCCTCAGTTGCAATGGCATCTTCAGCCGGACCGGCGGAGGTTCCCCAAGCTCCGTTTACGCTGAGCTCCAACTGAGCCGTGTCACGTCCGTGCCTACTTTGCTCCGATCTGCGGCAGCGACCCCCCAGGCAGTCTCTGGGATGAGCAGATGGTCTGTCCCCGTGTCCAAAATTGTCACCTGGGCCCCACCAGTGTGAGAGGGAAGTAGGTCCTCAGGGTCCCAGGCGTGGGTGTGGCCACGAGGTATGGGTGCCGAGCTGCAGACCTCTGAGGTGGCAATCGTCCCGCTGGGTGTGCCTCGCCCTGCGTCTGCAGAGCGGCATCTCGCCAAGAGCGCAGCTCTCCGGCCATGCTGCGCTGCTGGTAAAGCTGGCCTCTGCCTACTCAAGGCTCAGGTAGGCGCCCGAGCTGCCTTGCTGCACCGCAAAAATCATCTCAGTGCAGATGTTCATCCTGGAGGTGGTTCTCAGCTGGAACTTGCAGGACTGGGAGGAAGGCAGCACCATCAGCTGGCAGTGGTGCGACTGAGGCAAAAGCAGCCAGGCTGATCTCACCAGCAGTTGGACCCAGCAGGCGATTTTCTCCACGTCCAAGTAGGAGCGTGTGCAGAGGGCGCGTAGGAGGCACGAGCTCTGATCCCTCGGCAGCCGGTCGTCGGGGTGGTGCAGAAAGCACGAAATATCCCCCAGCAGCTGCTCCCTTGAGCACACGCACTCCAGCAGCACGTGGATGCTGGAGTGCCTTGCTGGCAGCTGCCCCGTGGTGTCCAGCTCCAGGCGGAAAGAGTGCCCGGGGGGTGGCCGCAGGAACACCAGCAGGCGGTAGGCGATGTTGTTCCCGTGGACGCTCCAGGTTTCATAGGTGCCGTCCATCCCGACGGCCGGGTGCATCTGCGGCATGAAGGTCTTCTTGGAGAGCACGCGGCAGACACCGAGGAGGTCACCCACCAGCTCCTTCAGCGCCTCGCACGTGTCGGGCAGGCCCTGCATCGGCAACGGGGCGGACGCAGCCAAAGACCTGAGGCCACGGCGGTCTCCCTCATCCTCGTCGTCGTCCTCCTCCTCACTGCCGGAGCTGTCCTGCTGACTGCAGCTGCCAGAGGCAAGCTTCATTTCCCTGGCCAGCCAGCAGACCTCAGCGAGCAGGACCAGGGCTCCTGCAACGGTCCACAACGGCCACCGCTGCAAGACGGAAAGGAGCGTGGCTCCCTCGGCGCTCCTGCTCTGCTCGACCTCCTGCAGCAGCCGAGTCATCTCCTGCTGGAGATACTCCTCGCGCTGCTGCATCCGCTCGGTCGCGGCCACATCTATCTGGTGGTCGTGCTTCAGCCCGTGCTGGACGGCCAGCACAGCCAGAAGGAGGGCGATTGCCGTAGCCATGGCCTGGAGAGGGTGGGAGAAAAGGGGGCTGAGTAGGGCTGGGTGGGAGACGGGGTGAGGGAGCAAGGGCAGGCTTTGTGAGCACTGCACGGGTGGGAGCCACGGGCTGTCCCAGGAAAGCGTTTGGGCACTGCCGTCAACAGGCTCGACAGGCCGCAGGCCCTGGCTGGAGACAGCATGGGGCCCGTCCTGCCCAAGCCGCCCTGATGGCCGGCCCCCGTCTGGGCTGTACCCCGTGAAAGGGCGAGCGACACCCGAGCAGAATCTGCCGAGGCCCTTTCCCTGCCCCACAACAGCGTCCCGTGGAGCCACGGGCCACCAGCACATCCCCAAAGCCTCTCTGGGTCCCTGGCACCACTGGGAGCTCTGAGCACCTCTTCCCCCAGCCCCGAGGGCGGTACCGTGCCCTGCCCTGAGGGGCTCGGCTCTCGCTCCGGGTTAGAAACCCCCCGGCCACCCTCCCCGGCCCCCATCCAGCCCAGCCTTCCCCCTGCATGCTGCACTCACGGTCGCCGGAGCCAAACAGCAGCGGGGCTGCCTGGTGCTGTCCCTTGGGACAGCTCCCATTGTGACCTGTCCTCTCTGACGTCACAGTCACCAGAGCAGCATCACCCAGCCGGCAAGCCCCGGCCTTCGTCCCCATCGCCCGGCTCAGCGCGTCCTGGGCATCACAGCAAGGACGAACCCGCCTGGCACGAGCCAGCTCCCGGGGGCTCTCTTGACAAGGCGGGCAGACGCCCCCCAAAACCGTCATGGAGATGAAAACGGGGACTGTAGCTGGATGTCCCTGACTGACGTAGAGAGGGGCAGAGCTTTCTGGGCCAGGTGGTCTGACTCTGCCTTGCCTTGAAAAGAAGAGCTACGAGCCCTTGGGCAGAGACAAAACTCCTCCTCCCTCTTCTCCTCTTGGATGCCTTCTGCCGGGGCAGGACTTAGCCCTGCAAAGCCTGACGATCAAGCCAAATGCAAATCGTGTCCCTGGTGCAAGTGGAAAAGATCCTGTGGCTCCTGTCTCTGGCTACCCACTTGCCCCCTGCAAGGGCAAGCCAGGGGGCTGGAGAGGCCACGGCGGGTGCAACGTCTCTCCACTCCCCCGAGGTTTCCCCGGTTCAGGAGAGGCCCCTGTACACCGCGCTGGAGTGCTCCGCTGTGGATCGTGCCTCCCAGAAGCCTGGCCCGTTCTGCATGAGTGCATGCCTTGAGACCCAGACACCGCAAAAGCTTGCTTTAGCCTTGTTGCGTATGTGCCAAGGCTGACACGGCTGCCATGTTTCTGTCAGTTCAGCATGTGCACAACCGTACATCCGATGCGCCTCCCGCCCAAAGCCGCCTGGAGGCAAAGAGAGGGAGAGAAGGTCAGTGAGTGGGAGCGTGCCCTGAAGTCCCTTTCTGTGTTAAGTCTCTCTTGTCGAGGGAGTGGGGAGTCGTGGTGCCAAGCAGAGGAAACATACCGTTGGTCTGTCTGCCTGTGACCATAGGCATTCCACCCAAAGGAATCCAAAGCGTGCACATGTGAGAGAAGGTGACGTGGCCCGTGGCTGGGGGGACCAGACTGGACTAGAATGGACTAGAATATTTTCAGTTGGAAGAGACCGACAACGATCATCTAGCCCAACTGCCTAACTATTTGAATTATAGGTCTAGCTGTAACGTGTTCAGGAATCATCTTGTTGGCAACTGGACACTTTTCCTTAAGCATATACGTGCATGCATCTGGTAGTGTGACTTCAGCGTGCATTGGGGAGAACTGTCACCCTGACTGCATTGGCAGCACAGAACCTTGTAGGTACTTGAACTGTAATGTCCAGAAGGAGTGGTTCAAGAAAATGTCAGTCCAGTCATTACCATGGTCATTGATGCTTTAATATGATTTTGCAGAAAGCTAGCCTAAATAACCCACTCTTAAATTGCTCTGGAAATAATAGACACTCTTTAGGCAAGTTTCACACAGGCACTTTCAGAGTGCACAGGGGAATTCCAGACAAACTTCTGAAGGGGTAGGCTCATTTCTCAGTTAGATAATCAGTGTTTTATAACTTTGAAGAATATTTTTCCTTTGTCTTCGGGTAATTCCATTTTCTGTTACAGAAACCATCTCTAGAGCTCACACTATGTTATTACCTCATGTGAATGAATTAATCTCTTTTATCATGGTGAACATAAAAAAATCATTGACGTCTTTGCTACAAATTACATTATTTTATATATATTATATGTAATATATATTTATATTAGTCTTTTCATCTCCTGATGCATGAGATGTATATTCGTCTCATACTACATTTTAGATCAAAATTCTACCATCATTTAGGGCTATGCAGGTCCACAGGCTTGTAAGCAACCTTTGATAAATTTTGAAACCTAAGATTCAAAAAAATTTGCTACGTGGACAGTTAGGTTTTTTCCTACTTACATTATGCCCATATTTAAAAATCTTTAGCTTGCATTAAACTTCAATGCCAGAATCAAGACCTGGCTGTCCTTAAGAAATTACTCTGAGCTTTAGATTGCAGTCCTAGTATGACAAGTCATGCCATTCAGAAGTAGTAAGTAATAGGTTGAAGTCCCCAGCAAGAGTGAACCCTATTTTGATGATGGGCAAATTTAGGATGCTTAAAAATGCATAGTGAGCTTTATAACACGCTTGTGCAGACAGATAGCGCTTACAAGGAGATTTAGCTAAGTGTTTGTTCAGATGAGTAAAGACTAAATTTCTTGGCTTCCTACATGCATCCTAAATTCCTTTAGGAACAGACTGGGTCACATGTAAAACCAAGGGGATGAAATGAATGTATCTCTACCAGAAAAGGCTTCCCATCTTCTGGTACTTGCCCCCTGAAAATCTTGCTTAGTGGGATGTGAGAAACCAGGGCTGAGAAGGCATTACGCTCTCTTCCCGACCTGGCATGGCTCTAACAAGCCATAGTATCTAGACTTTCAGCTTATTTCCAGGGTAAATTCTCTGCAACTTTTCTCATCTTTAGAAATATTTTTCTCATGATTTTCATTAAAGAGATTTCCCAAAGGTTTTTACAGAACAGGAAAAATTGGGTTTGCAACTGAATTCTTACATGGAGTGGGAGATGGTTAAGTAACTGGAGAAACTGTATTGCTCATTTCTTCTTCTCATCCAGACCTTTTCCAGAAATTAGTTAAGTGATCAAATCCCAAAACAAATCCAACCCAGAGTGTTTCAAATTGTTCCTCATCTTCAAGACAAGCAAAAATCCTTCCTTTTTATACCTCTGCCACAAGTTCGTTTTTAAAAGATGCCCCGAAGTATTTGATGCTTCAAAGGAACCGAAGAACATTGGATAGTATTTGAAATCACTCATCCTAATATTTAAAACGTTTCTTCTGTTAAAAGTAAGTAAGACTGTCCTTCGATGAAAATACTGAATGACATGTCATTCTGCCTTAAATCTGAGCTGAAAAAATCAATTAGCAATGAGAACGGATAATGCTAAGATATATATTGCAATAAGAGGACCAGCAGAGAGAGGGAAATTTAGAATGATAGCTACATCAAGCACAGCAGACTTGATTAAAAATTTAGCAGTTCTGCTGATGAATGTCCTAGTTCAGATTTGGAAAACATCTATGAACTTAATTTTCCACTGATTAAATAATCATTTTATAAACCGTGTATAATTCATGTAATGTTAACTCAACAATTTTGTGAAATACGACTGCAGCTAAACAGTTAACACATGCCCAGTGAAACAGGACTTGCAGCAGATCATTAGCATGAACTGGACAGGGTAAAACTCCTGATCTCAGCTGCCCAATTCCCTCCCATTTTCCACGGTTACTGAACATAGCAGTATATATACTATCCAAGGTACTCCAGGACCAGATCTCCATTGCAAGTGTTTCCAGATAAGGGTCCTTAAAGGTGGGTGCCTGAATCCAAGGTTCAGCATCGTCATACAAAACCCACACTTGAGAGATGCTGAACTGCAATTGATCTCAGCTAAATCCTCAAGAAGTAGAGAGTAATCAACATTGATTTCAAAGAAAATGAGTGTTCTCCAAAGTGAAAAACTCTGATAACCCAGGTTACTCTTCATTGACTTCATTCAGGATGGTTGTGGTGGGGAATTATAGTATGCCCTGGAAAACAGCTCAGTTTTGCTGCAAAAAATTGCTGCTGAATTACAGGCATAGAATTACCCCCACTTCTTAGAGAGGTAAGGGTGATGCCTTTGTTAAAATGTAGAGCAGTGAAATTATGTATCAAAAAATAGTTATAGTGAGGCAAAACAGATTGCTAGTAGTAGGGATAGAGCAGGTTTTGACTTCCATCTGCCTTGATGAGAAAACTCAATGGGACTTAGCAGGAAAGCGTGAATACATGTAGACTGGAAATTAGGAGACAATTGCTAATTATTAGAAAAAATGGATTCTGGAAAGGTCTCCTAATCACCATAGTAGAGTCTAAAATAGAGCTCAGTTGGTCTACAAGTGATATGATGTGGAATGATATGGTCAGGAGTTGAACTCAGAGACCTAGGATGTAGTTTTCACCCAGTGTGAGGAGATGTACAACTAACTTAAGCTGGTTTAAATCAACAAGAGAAGAGCAATGGGAGGTGAAGAGATTAGTCTTCCCACATCATATCAGCAAGGATTATGAAAGGCCAGAATAAACGCATTTCAGTTTCATATTTTAAGATCTCCCTAGAAAAAGCAAAACCTTAAGAATATCAGCACCAGAAAGAATACTTTAAAATCTTCCACAATTTCAAGTGTTCCTAAATGCGACTTTTACAGTTCCTCTCCATTCAAACATTGTCTTATTTATACTAAAACTGATGTGGAGCAATCTAGCCTATTTGGAAGAAAATAGGAGAAATTAATATCCCAATTATAACTTTTCCAAGTGTTCTCAGTGTAAATCCAAATAAAACCCAACAAAGCTGGGCTGGCTCACAGCTTTGAAATGTGCTTGAGATCTGCTGTAAATATTGAAATCACATTTGCCTTGCAGTTTTGCCCGGATTTCATTATGAGGTGTTAGTTTCATTGATGCCTCAAGGACTGTGAACTCAGATTAAAACTAGTGAGAACTTTGACATGCACCTTTGCAAAAGATCCTCAGCACAGCTTTGCCTCTGCCTCACACCTCTGAGCAGCCACTCTAGGTTCCAGAATTTGGAGGCACTAAAGAAGCCAGAAACCCATGGGGAAAAAGGAAAATGTGTCTGTATGACAGCTAAACTTCTCCAGAGGATGCTGCAATTGCTCATATGTGGGACTTCTAATTGCCAAGACCTCCAGCAGCCCCTTTCTTGTTTTCTTCACCTCCAATCTGCACCAAAATATCTTATTTTTGCTCATCCTGTAGCAGATTCTGTGGGTAATTTCTGTACTTGCTGTCTTGCTCTGAAGGTTATTAAAAGCTTGGAAGAAAAGCATATTGACTGGGAGGTTTTTCTTGGCTGAGGCCCATAATAGTGAAGCAGCGCACCCACGTAACAGGGGTCCACCCTCACAAGTTTAAAGCTCAGTCTAAAATCCACCAGGCACCCAAAGGGAAAGCACAAGCCAGTATTTAAGGCACATCAAAATTTCATGCGAATAGCTAAATATAATGAAATATCATCTGTTGTGTGCGATATGACAGGTGAGCCACACTCGCGTTGCCCAGGCTGAGCCCCCGAGCAGCGGCTGTGTGCCTTATCTGTGACTCCTGGGGACCGGCCGGTCTGCACAGTCGGGATCCCAGCTACTCCCTTTCTCGCTTGCCTTTAAGGCATATACTGACTGATAACAGCTTATCCTCCGTTCACTCTCCCTTCTTGATAATGCACATCTCCTGCCTGTGTGATTTAGACCCTGCCCCGTGTCTGGAGATGAGAAGTGAAAGCGGTTTCTCTCCCCCCGAAGGTGAGAGGAAATGTTTAGATTATAAATGTTCCTTTGCCCAGCTGGGCCCCCGCTTTAAAAATCACCTTTTTGCTCATGGAGGAAGCAACACGGTCTCAGCTAAATGCTATGATGCTTGTTCTGTCACTGGGTGACATCATGTTGCCATGGCAATGCTTGGCAGCATTTCATAGAGGATTTCTGAATTTCAGATAATGGAATTTAAAAAGGGCTTTGGTCTGAACTTTTCAGGGTCATTTTGAAACAGAAGATCCTGTCCTTTTATCTGTTATAATGAAAGCGGGGGGAACCCAAAGCAGGGCAGTAGCAGGCAAGCCAGGGATAGCTCATGTAAAACTGAGAAGAACTGACCTTCAAGGCGCACTAGGTATCCCCTCCACCCAGTTATTTCTTTACTTAAGCTTGAGTTGTTCTGATGTTGGACTTTTCACTTATAGGCATATGCACTAAAGCACACACTCTTCACAAACTAATATAATATCTGTCATGTATAAAATGGTGTTTCAAATTTACATCACTGGCTTTTACCAAGAGGTTTCCTCATCACTAGGTCATTCTCAGGTGATCAGGAAGTAGGCTCTGAAAAATCAATGGGGATTTTTGAATAATGGGATCTGCTTTTGTAAATTTCATCATGTCATTTCGTTTTTAATAACACTGTTTGTTTCTCTGTTGATGGCTAAAAATTTATTTAAGAACAGTTACAGTGCGTGAAACTCATGAATTAAAATATCATCAGAAAAGTCAGGAAGTTTTATCAATTTCAGCACAAAGTCATGGTATTGTGGGAGGTTTGATTACTTTTATTAGGCAATAGAAAATCTGTGTGTTTTCAATACTCAGATACTTCCTACATTATTGATCACATGTGCACATTCTGGTTTTGAGAATGAAGGAAAAAATATTCAGTGTACTTTTAAGTCGACCAGAAAATAACAGTTCCTTATAAAAATTACTTTCTTAGGAATTACTTCTTAAGTTCTCAAGCTTTTGTTTCAAAAGAACCATCAAGCAGAAAGCATGCAGGAGAATTATAGATCAATAGATCTGGTCAGCATGCAAAAGAAAATACATAATAAGCAATAATGAAGTTAATTGCCAGATTTCTTGCCTTTGGGTACCTGCAGTTTAACTGCTTCTCATTTTTGCTAACTCTTAGGAAAACAAGGGAGACTTCAACAATATTCTAACTATTTCCAAAGTTTGGGGAAGCATTTGTCAGAGCAATTTGCATGGAATGGCATTAAATATGTTTTATCTGCCACAAATAAGTATCAAGTAATCATTTTAATGAATAGACACACCCAATGATACACAGACATTAATGTCAATTCTTCTGTATTTATTAAATAATTGTACATTTCCCCATACATTATTGCACTAAAGTATGTGATTCTTCCCAGACTCAGAGCACGTCTTGAACATTATTTCAAAATTGCGAGTAAACATGGGAAAACTGCAAGGCATTTGCACATTAACTTATAGTAGTTATAGTTTAAATAACCCCATTAATGTGTGATATTATGAAGTTTATTACACAGAGCATGATGATGAGCGTAACGAGTGAGCAAATGGGGAGTACTGCAGAATATAACACTCCTTTGCTTACAAACTCCCCAAAGTTACAATAATAAAGTGTATAAAGTGACAACCCATGAAAATGGTGGTTCAGTGGGCTACACTAAACTTTCCTTTAGGCAATAAAAGAAGCTACAATAATTTTTTATGTGTAAAGTTAATTTCATTATTCGACTAACGACTAACACAATGCAATCAAAATGTCAGCAAAGGTTTTGGTTTGATTTAGCCCATTACTTTAAAAGATGTTACTCATCTCAAAGGTGGTTTTTGACACTTTAATGTGTTTTTGAAAAATGCTTTATTGTCTACAGCTAAGACATCCTGAAAGTTTCCACCTTTGTAAATCAAGAGGGGAGAAGCAGGGGCAAGTGGAGTTTTATAGTTTTGTTTTACCATACACAGACTCAGAGTCAAATGTCATTGAAACCTGTTTTGATTGCTTTCAGAAACTCATCTTTTAGTGGTGAGAAGATGAGGGCAACAGTTTGCTCTTGGGCCAGTGCTGTCTTTTTCCAATAGTT
This sequence comes from Grus americana, assembly GCF_028858705.1. NCBI lineage: Eukaryota > Metazoa > Chordata > Aves > Gruiformes > Gruidae > Grus > Grus americana. The sequence goes on along the minus strand of NW_026561792.1, from coordinate 13,041 downwards.
TTTCCAGATGACAAGTGAATGCAATGTACAAGTTTAGGATAAACTTTATTACTTAGGTTCCACCTGTCATGGGCAGATGACATGCAGGAAGCCCAGGCAGAGCCCAGCCGCTCCACAGCCACCAGTGAGTTCTCAGAAGCTGGACTGAGAGCTTCCCACACACAGAGCTACAGGACTTGAGTCTGTATAGGGTTAACCATATGAATAAAATGGTGAACAGTTAATCCCACACAATTTGTATTTCCATCCTGCAAAATCTCAGGATGAAATACCAAAATCCAGGCTGCTTGAAGATGGAAAATTTATTTCTCAAAAAAATGCTAGCCTTTTAATAAAGAATTATTTACTCTAATGTGAAATTTCAAGTTAAATTTCTCTTTTCTGATTAATTAATGCTTTCTATTTAAAGAAAATAGATTTGCAAGTATCAAAATGACCTAACTGCATTTTTTTTTTCTTTCATTGTAGTCAAAACCCTTTGTTTCAGTAAGGTCTGATCTTGGCTCACTCACAGGAGGTGCAGGACTCTGCTGCAACCATGGTATCATTTCAGCATTGTGGTTTGTTACAGCACATAGGGAGGGACTAGGAAAACATTATTTACCATCTTCTCTCCCCAGCTGTTGTGCAGCACTACAAAGTCTCTGCAGCTTTCTAATGCAGACCAACACCGGATCAATTAAAGGTATGAGAAAAAAAAGGCTGCATTGTGGCATTTGTAGCACCAGCAGCTGGTGTGAGGATAAAGCAGTTGGGTACAATCTATTGGAGATACACGCATGCTGGATTTTAAGCCGTGTTCATTACTTGCCTTGTTCCTGGGAAGAAAGTCTTCCTTATAGATTTGTTGAGGATGATTAAAGAAAAAAAGCAACTTGGGGAAAAAAAGCAACCTGGCCTAAAAAACTACCGCAATGATGTTCCATTTTTTCAAAAACTATACATTGGTATGATACTGGTCACTATCAGAGACAGAAGCATGGGATTGCTGAACTGCTCATTTGCTCTAACACTGTCATTCTTTACTTCCATAAATTAGGAACTTAGGAGTCCCACCATATGATTAGGATGGGATTCACCTCACCTGATTTCAGCCATCTAAATGTTAGGAATTAATCTAAGTGGTTGACTAGGTCCCCTCCATAGTCAGCAAACAGAAACAGGCACCTTCAGAGGGATGTTTATCCCACCTGCCATAAAAAAAAAAAATCCCAAACTACTTTGGGCTAGATGTCTGGTTTTTAGATTAAAGTCAGGTAAGATGAATTCCACCCTCAGTGACTTGAGGAAACCAACTAGCCTGGGAATCCTGAGTTTCTGAAGCTTCTTCCAGCTGCTTGATACACTTGGTGTTTCAAGTAACAGACTGGCATGAAAATATATTATCAAATCCCTGCCCACCACAAATTTGATTGAAAATAACAATGTCCTGCGTAAGTATAGCATACTCTCATCATGATGTGTGAGGAATTTGTGGCAACAGTACATAACTCAGTGAGTGCTATGAAAATGCTCTCTGTAAAGTTCAAGACCTCTAATCTCTCTGTTGGTACGTGGTGCCTGGTGAGTAACAGCCATACAGCTGGAATAGTCTTTCTACAGTTTAGCAAGAGGTGAGGTTTGATTGATAATAGATGGGGTGGTGCTCTTGAAACTCTTTATAAAATCTAGTCAATCTGTAGCTGCAAACTGAAAAAATGTCAGGATTAGCAAAGGATTTTTCAAAGACATTCAGAGGTCGGAGTATGAATTGCGTTGTGAGAAGAAAGACTGAGGAAGAAATGTTTTTTTCCCCTCCCAGAAAAAAAAACCAATCGATCCTAGGTCTGTAAGGAGAAAAGGACATGGGTACTTCAAAGGGTTCACCCAGGCTCTGTGCACCATTTAGGTCCTGCTGCAGTGCTTCAGGACAATTCACCAGCTCAGGGCCTTAACAGGAAAGACACAGCTTGGGAATTTCACCTTTATGATTACAGGGATTGAGCCTGCCTACAGCTCTCCACTGCTAAGAGTATGACTCTGCAATTTAAGGAAGGAAAGTATTCCTTCTAATGAAAAAAATATTGTTCATGATATTTCAGTGTAACTACATCAAACTAACTGATCCAAGAAAATCACCAAGGATTATGAAAAATCTCTCATTTTAAATTAAGCGTAGGAAAGACCAGAAATAAAGCCCTGTCAGTGAGCAACTAGTAAAGAGCTGGTAGCAGTGTCTATTATTAATGTTATCCAGCCCTGGCCCTGAAGAGATCCCACTTTCTGTTGCTTACTCTCTGCCAAGCTTCAACTGTTCAAACTGAAATTTGACATGTCAGAAATCACCCAAAGGGGTTCATAACGTTTATGTAGGGAAGAAAAGAGACATGCTTTTGCATCTGTAACCACCACTTGCTGTTGGGTAACCCTAGTGGTGGCACAACTAGTGACTTTCTACTTATTATCACTCTGGCCACAGAAAGCTTGCATTTCTTCTACAAAGGGACAACAACTTCAGAAGCACGACTTCTCCCAACTGAAGCTGTCCAGTAACCACAATGCTAAACCATTTGCTGGTGGATTTCTTAGACATAGAAATAGTTGCTCTTTTAGAAAAGGAGTTATTTGCTGTGTGTTTTTAAAGAAAAATATTTTCAGCAGCTTAATTTGGGGGTCAGGAGGATGTATGGGATGATGATGAGTGATCGGAAAGCTTCATAAGGAAACCACTGCCTGTTGCACTCAAAGCATACTAGTGGGCATCACCAGGTCTCCTGTGCTGTAAGAGCTAAAAAACTGATTAGGAGAGTCAATACTTGAAACGGGCTCAGGGAGAGGGTTTCATCTCATTTAAATGCATCTACAATGCAGATGCCAGCAGCTGAACAAGTCACATAGGACTCAATTTACATGCTGTGGTCAGAAATAGGCACTTTTAAGCAGTGATTCATCTGACCTATTTTACCTGCCTACTCTAAGAGGAATTGCACTGTGATGTAAGAGTTCCTGTTTCTTTCCAGTAAGATAACCTTAAAGGGACTAACTCAGATGTGGACCAACTCTCTGCATAGCAGACATCTGCACTTAGCTGGATGAATCTCACAGTCTGTTTTTGTGCTGTATGTAGACCTTTGTGGATGGTGAGTGCAATGCCAATGAGAATACAGCAGGAAGAGAGCCTGCACTCCAGAATTCACTAGACTGCAAAGACCTAGTGCCATAGAAAGAAATTCAGTCCTACTGAGTGTAAGATGACTACACTGTGGAGCAAGCAGTAGTGTGAGCAGACTTTAGAGTTTCCTTCATGAAATGGATAAATATACAAAAGCTAGTGAAATAAAACTACTTTAGTGGAGAGAACAGCAAGAAGTATGAAAAGGCTCTTCCCTTCCTCGGCAAGGAGAACTTTTTGAAATTGTAGCCCAGCTCTGGAAAAAGACTGAAACCTACCTTTCTCATTTTAATGTCATATTCACAGTATGGAATTACACTGTTTCTGGGGAGATGTACTGTCTGCAGGATACTCAAGAAGAATTGTCACCAAGAAACTGCAGCTATGTTATGTAGGCGTGTACCTTCCACACCATGTTCAGATACTAAGCCACAGTGGACTGAAGGTGCATTGATACCAAATGGGGAGGTGAGCACAAGACATCTCTCCTGAAGGTTCAGCCTCTGTATTAGACAATCAGAGTCAACACTGAGGAGAACCAAAACCCAGATGACACAGCTGAGAGATCCAAGAAGGAACTCCTCATTGCATGGTTGAGTCTCCTTGCAATGCACCCTGCCATTATGTGAGGAGTAATTCTTCTCACCGCTCACCGCTCAGAGATCAGAGACTCTGCACTCCACAAGGTGCAGTTAGCTGCTGGCCCTGGGAGGACACAAAGGAATTCAAGACACCATAAAGATAACCAGATTCTCCATTACTATTGGCCTAATCATGGAAAGCAAGGAAAAGACAACTGCACAGGCTGCCATAGAACATAGATCATACAGCGTGATGGCAGATCCAGAAAGTGGAGGAAGGAAATTAGACAACTGCAGAAGAGCAGCAGTCAGATGTCATCTCCATACAGAGTTCATGATGTGATTTATGATCTCATCTATTATCTGGCCTGACACAGGATTAGAAGAAAAAACCTATATCAACAATACAGGGGACCAACAGGACTCCATGTCTCAGCATGAAGTCAGCAGCAAGGAAGAACCAATGGCAAAAACTCAGACAGGAGCTGAAGACTGGATTAGATAGCCTGAAAGTGTAGAGACATCATGGTACAGACATATTCCAACAGAGGTTGTGTGTTAATTTCCCCCAGCCTCAACAGTTCATCGGTAAATATGTACACAAAACACTAAACAAAAATATGTTTTCAGCATATAGCTTTCCTGACTAGAGTTTGAGAGAGGAGAGATGAATGAGGAGAAGAACATTGGCGAATGCATCCAGAACTCCATTTACTTGCCTGTGTCTAGAGCCTTAGTTGCATTCCTTTGTGGAGAAATTATTCACTCCCTAACAAGAAGATGGTTTAGCTTATAAGCTTTAGCCTTTATCTTATTATTTAGTAGAGTACAGAAAATAGTCAATGCACTGAGAGCACATGGGTCCTGTGAGAAAAACAGGTGGTGATCAAGTAATTAAAAACTATCATACTGGATGGTCTTGTGGGTTGTACCACTAGTTTCAAAATCTATATTAATATTAGCACTTCCTACCTTTAGAGTCCTTGATTTTCAATCTGAAGAAAATATTATTTTAATAGAATTTGAGATATTAAAAAGTATACTGACATCAAGTGTTAGTATGCTGGCAGCCATCTTGATTAACCCACCTGAGATTTAATCAGGAATCTTCTGCATTAAAAGCCTGAGCTGGTACAGGCAGAGTTGGCAGTAAGAAGTCATAAGGATGCATAAATTTGCATCCTTAGAGATCAGGCAGAAAAGGGGCTCTGGAGTGCAAGGGCCATATTACTGTTTTGGTGAGTTTAGCCATATCAAAGTATAGAAAAAGAACTGACCTTTTCAGATTTTCATTTTAGTGGTACCTTGTCAGTTTTAGGAGTTTAAAAGGGAGGAAATTCATTATGGAGTTAATTGTTTTCTTCCTGGCTTGTCCAAAACATGAAGTATCTCACATATGTGTATCTCATGCTGTTAAAAAAATTGCAGTTTATTCTTCTCCTAAATTATATTCTCAAAGAATATCAAGGGTAAACGTTAGGGTCCAGAAAAATAAAGATTAAATAGAACAAATTTTACATTTGAAGAATTATAAACATATACAAAACAAAAACATATATGTTAAATTAAATAGATCAGGAAAAGAATTCCCAAAAAAACAAGAACTGTTGTCAGCTGAAGAGTCAGGCATGCCCTGCTGTCACATAATATTTGATGTAATAAAATTTTTCTGGTACGGTTTTCAGTGTACCAGAACATTATCCTTTATTAAGACAGGAGTTAGAAAGTTCATTTTCTATCTGTGTCTCATTAATTTTATCTTTAAGACTCTTCTTTTATTCTCCCTATACACATAGTATTATGCTTAATATCTTAAACTTTTAGGAAATTGAATCCAGCATCAGTTCAAGAGAATTAAATTTAGATTGCTCGGTTTTGAATGGCTATGATATTCAATACTGAAGAAATTTTTAGAAATGCTCGATACTGTTAAGCAGTAACTTAAGGACAACCTAGTAGTTAAGGTACAGAACTAGGCAACAGGAGATTTGGATTCACTGCACTGCTCCAGGTTTTCTTTGCAAGCTGATGCAAATCTCCATGTTCCCCTTCTGTATAATGGGAACATTATTCTTCCTCTGTCTGCATTGCCTAGGAGTCCTGCAAGCTGCTCTTTAGAGGTACATTATTCCCTCAGCTGTGAACACTTTGCAAGAGAAAAGGCTTTGAATGTATTCTTTTTTAGGGCAGGAATGATCTTCTTATGCTTTTGAACAGTACTGTGCAGCACTGGGATATGAATCTGCTTGTAGCTCCTTCTGCTACAGAAATACAAGTATTAATAATAATTAATGATATTAGCACCTTTTAATTGTGCTGCACTTGTAAGCTCCTTCTTACCTTTTTGCTCTGGGTCAGGGAACTCCCCATTGTCTGCTTTAGCTACAGTAAATACCACTGTTGCACAATATTATTATTATTGTTGTAGTTGTTAGCAATTTATTCAAAGAACATCTTATGAGTGCAAATAAAGCAAGCAGGTGTCTGCACTGAGTTTATAGACTACAATAGAGATAGCACAGCAAGACATGAACTACAGAGGGGGAGCACTGGAATTCAGTGCCTTTCATAGAGATACAAAGCAATAGGCTTTTCTTTTCCCTGTTCTTTTCTTCTCATTTACTTTCTTGTTGCTTTCTTGGAGTCCTGGTGTGTGTGCAACCTTTGCATCCTCCAAACATTGGGCAAAACACACTTAGCTGAAGTTCAGGGCAAGATACATAGGAAGTCTTTGAGGACATGGATGGTGCAAGAAACCCAGTTGGCTTTGCAAATCCGTGAAGAAATGCCACCTCTTGAAAATAAATCAGAATCTTTTATCCATCAAACCTGCAATTGCTCTGCTGTGCAGAGAATGGGGATGCCCCTCAGCTCCCAGCGATGTCCTACCCCAAGGCAGAATTTTCACCTTACGAGGCATGGGAATCATCACTTGACAAAACAGAGGGGCAGTTAATTTAGGTCCTGATATAAAGACCATTGATATTAGAAGTGAGATTCCTACTGGACTTTGGACTGAGTCTCTTTTATTAGCCTATGTAACCTGACAAAAACATTTCTTCTTTTTCTTTCTATAGTTTGTTACCATCTCTTGTTAGATCTTGCCTTACCTGGGACTGTGGTTCCTACATACAGATTTACAGGAAGAAGTAGAAGCATGTGAAGAGGTCTTTATCTCCCCTGTGCTAAGGGTGGCTGGTGCAACATGTCTTGATGCATCACAAAATGCAGCCATGGCTGTTTTGAGAGGCACATCTCTCAAAGCAGAGACTGTATCTGCTAGGAGCAACAGTGTTCGGTCCTGACTGAGGCTTTGAAGTGCTGTTCCTGTCTATCCACCTACATCCACTAAATAAAACAAGCAAGAGTTGATAAAAGACTGGAAAAGAAGGAGAGAGTACAGAAGGTCATGGGGTAACGTCCAGGCCCACAGCACTTTATAGAGAAGTTATGGAGCCTCCACAGGAGGCAGAGACACAGGAGGGAGAAGTTGCTGTAAGCTACTTTCATTACGAGATTGTACACTGGAAATGAAAATGTCACCCTAGAGTGAAGTGTTAACTTGGTTACCCTACAGACAACTCCAATTGAAAAAGAATTACAGGTTAAAAAGAAAAGAGAAGAACCTGTCACTGAGGCTAATAGCAGCTAGTGTCTCTTCAAGGGTAGAAAATGTTAAAGGCTGAACTGCTGCCAAAATCCATGGCAAAGCCAAATCCAGCAGGGAGATTCTGTCTTTTGTCAATAAACTCTGGATTGGGCCCTTCATTTCCCCTTTGTTTGCTGCACTGAGCAAGAAGTAGTGGAAAGAAAAATGAGTCACTCTTGTAGGAGGCCGCTTGGCCCCCTTTGCCAGGTGGTCTGCTGACAGCATATTGCTCTGTAGGGCATGTTATATCTCTGCGCTTTTCTTATCAAAATGTCAATACTTTCTCATTGCCTTTGAGTGTTCCTAGGAAAGTACATACAGACTGCAGGAAATGAAAGTCATGAGATCCAAAGGGCTGAGATAGGTGCTCCTAGGAAAAGTCCCGAGGTAGAGGCAGGAACCTGAGCAAAAGGACAAACAACTGTTATTTAGTTATTTTTGTATGGCTGCTGCAGTTGTGATTTTGAAAGGTAGGAATACAAGTTTGATGCCTAGTTCCCACTGAGTCTTATGAAATCTGTTGAAGTCAGGAAAAGTAACTAACGAGTCCCGCTGTAAGCACGGAAAAATGCACCAGACTTTTCCTTCCACCATCCTTTATTTTGGCTTCTCGGCTGAGCCTAGTTTAGTGAGTTCCCTGTCACTATGAAGGGAAGATTTGCAAATTTTCTACCCACATTTCCCTTCTCGTGGGTGAATAGCACTGCTGTTGCCGAGGAAAAGAGCACATCTGTGGCAAAATACTGGTTTGCCACAATTTCAGTGAGTCTGGGTTTCACTCCCGTGCTCCCACTCTAACTCGGATTTGTTCCCATTTTGAGTGTGGGTATTTTGAATTCATAACATCAAAACAGCAGAAGGAAGCACTAAAGCTTACTCTTTGGGCTTCTCCTCTGTCCAAACTTGTCCTCTCATCAGTGTGGCTATAAGCTGTATCAAAGACATTGTCCCTACGGTCCTACCGCTGTAGCAGGTACGAGGCAGTGCTGACAGTACAGAACCGTGCCGCTGAATCTGACTCTCCTTCTTGCATATTACAAAAACATTAATAATAAAAAAAGTATCCAGTGCTTAATTTATTTTAAATTTTCATCATTTTATTTAACATCAAGAGTTTAAAGATGGAAATCATCTATTTGGCAGCAAGATTGTGCCTCAGTGCTGGATCCAGAGAGCCCACCTCCCACCGACGTGCCATTGGATGCAGCTTCCCCGAGGTGCCCCTGAAGGGGTTGTTCCTTGGCACAGCTGGACTGTGTAGAACAGACAACACAACCTCAGGCTCCGTTGTTGTTCACCAAGGAAACTCTGAGCTGGTTTTCTGAGAGAGTAGTGGAGACCACATTGTAATATACTGTCTATATATGCAGCTTGAATTTGAGGCAAAAATGCATCACACCAGATAAATTGATTGTTTATGTAAAAAGGGATTTTTAAAGCAACAGCAAAAAATGTAAGGTGTGCAACTGCAACAGACAGTACTAGCAGCAATAACAAGCTAGTTACTAATGGGCTGGGATTTAGGCGCAGTTTCAAGGTAAATTTGTATTCGCATAGATGCACTGGGATAGATTTTATATGAGAAAGTCAATGAAAAGAAAAATCCAAACTGATCACAGACACTCACTCGCTATTATGCCATATCTGAATTTTATGTGCATGTTTGGTGACTGAACACTTGGATAGAGACAAATTTGTTTTATTTCTCTCCCTGCAGCTTGTTCATTAAAATTCTGTTTTACTCCAGCAGCCAGCATTGTGCTGCATCCTGACAACTGCGCACAGGGAAAGTGCCACAACAGACACATGCCAGCTGTCCCTTCCAATCCAGCAAACTACTGCTTCCCCATGTGGAAATATAGTGTTTACCCCTTTCCTGGGGAAATAACATATTCTGCAGCAAGACAATAGAACGCGGTTTGTTCGTACATGGTTAAAGTACACATGTGGTAAACATAACAGCCTGATTTCCCCCTGCATTGCTTCAGTTTTGCACAGATGCGTACCAAAAATGATTCCTAGCAATCTTTTTTTTGGCAGCCATAAAACCTAACTCCTGTTATGCTACCTCCCACATAGCTTCTGAGTCCCAGAAAGGTGCCTGGCCCTGTGTTCATTCCCACAGTGCCTGGAAGATACGTGTCTTTGCAGAGAGCTGCGCGACTGCCTCGCGCCCAATGCTGGGCATGTCTGTAAATTCCGGGGACACGTATCACAGCCTTATCTCCTGGATTAGGTGCAGAAATTCCTCCGTCGCTTTGAAATACTGGCATTATGCCCAAATTCCCGGATGCCTAAAATTAAGCTTTGAGGCCATATCTAAACAAGGTCTTAGGTGCCCAAAGTGGACCTTAGATGGAATTCAGGCACCTGAGTACAAAATGGTCACAACACGGTTACGAAATGCTGCTGTGCAGCTTTTTTCCAAGCCTAGAGATGCCAAGGTCCAGAGATGCTTTACTTTCTTACTCTGAAGTTCCCAGGTGCCTAAAGCTCTGTTTGCAGTGCCAATGTAGAACTGTCCCAGAGCTGGCATAAGCGGATAGGCCAGTACCTCACTCAGGTCTCAGCAACCCTAACCTCACAATTTAACACTTGAATAAAACAGTTCATTTTCAATGGTGTTGGTGGATTGCAGAACTGAAGCTGCTTGTGGTCAGCACACCTGGGGAGGAAGCCATGAACGCTGACACGTGGTTCTGATTCCTTCTTCTAAGTAACTAAAATTTCATTTACATTGTCAAATAATAAATGCAGCAGTTTAAACAAGAATATTTTAATACACAGCAAAAGAATTTGCTTTTAGAAAGAACCTAAATATCTGCAGCTATTGAATTCCAGCATCCTTCAGGCCATATTGTTAGGCTATGTTATATTTGAGATGCAAAGGGGAAATGCACAAAGAAATACTCTCTGCAGCAAGTTATGCCTGGTTGGCTTTCACATTGACTTGGTGTTTGCTCATTCAGCATATAGAGAGGTATTTCGGCCCAGGCTCTAATAGGTGAAGGATCAGAACAGGAGGAGATTTTTGCGTCAATGCATGGGCTGTGAATGCAACAAGAAGGTGATTAAATAGACACTGGCAGCAGAAGATAAAGTTAGCAATTATGAGGCCATTTCCAGGAACAGGCTGCCCAGAATAAAATTATTTTGCTTAAAATCAGCAGGTAAAAGAAAAAAAGTCTTTCAAAGAGGTCTGCCATTGTGACAAGATTGGGTTTTCTTTCCCTTCCCTTTAGAGCTGCCAACTAAATGGTTGCACAGTTTTACTTTGCACATATCTTGGTGATTATGTTTAATATTATTGCCCCTCTTTTCAGAGCTAAAAGGGTTTATGTAGAAAGTTAGGCTAGAGAGTGATACTGTCTGTTCATAATGCCAAGGCAGCAGGAACAGGGGACTGTAAACTTCCCTACGCTTCACTCTCATGCTGTGAGCCCAGCATGAAGGAGCGGCTAACTAAGACATGGATCCTTACTGCCCTCCACCACACGTAGGGTGAGATGGCAGCCACATCACGAGACACTCTGCTTAGGGCCAGTTGTAATGCGAAATCATTAGAAACTAGGCAAAGATCACAGATTTCTTCCCTACAGGCTCCCAGATTCATGACAGATGACAACTCTTTTCAGTTGTTCCTGACATGATTGGCTTCAAATACTTTTCCGAGAAGCGAAGACCAAATCCCGTAAACCATGCACATAAGCCATCCAGCCCCCTACCCTTTGCTTTGTTTAGGAAATATGCGTGAATCACTTTCATATTGCACAAGTTGGTTTATATCGATCAACAAGAGCTATTGAATATGCATTTATACACGCTGAGAGCACCTCAGGTGCAGGGAAAATTATGTTATGAGACATAAATGCATGAATTTCCACTGTAAGAAGATTGATGTGAAAGCTCAGCCTCCTGTAGACTGTTACCTGTGCATGAACCTTGCTCTCCTTAGACATTTCCATTGAGATTAAAACAGCAGATATTTTGGAAGATTTCAGGAGCACCTGACTTTTTATAAGATTTTCTTACTGAAAGAAAATACCTGAAAGATATCTGTTCTGTTAAGGATTTCACATTTTTGGCTGATATCTCATAAACATAGATACCTCATAAAGTAGTCTTTAAATGCTTCCCTCTGCAACCAAGTCCATCCCTCTGAATAGAGAGGGACTGCCAAGTAATGTGCATATCCCTGAAACATATCTCAGCTAAATATAACACTGACTATGGTGTGATTTCGCAGATTCTAGAGTTAGTGGGGGAAATGATGATCATCTCGGTTCTTATGCCTTTTGTGTAACCAGGGCTGTAGCATTTAGTCAGTGCTTCCTCCACCTACCCTGACAGGTTGTACTTCAGGGTCCAGCCTCAGTTTTGTTCCATCACTGCAGGTAACACAAATAGCACAATTTCTATGAGTCTCCACAGAGACAGATCCACCACTAAATCCAGAACCTCATCTCTGCAGTCAAGCCTGGACACTGGATCTGGAAGCTTTAACTTCTGCAATGAGAGGATTGACAAAAGTAGCCCAGAGCTAAACAGAAGATAAGATTACCTAGGTACAAGACTTTACTCAATGTTAAAGAGATAGCACAGTTAAGCTTTATCCCATGCACAAGTAAAGAGGTGGGAGGATTTTGATTCCGTGATTTTTTTAAGGAAAAAATCCTTCAAAATCTATGCTGTGGCAGATAGGAGACCATAGAGCCAAAGACACTGATCCAGGAAAAAATGTGTGGACACCTGTAAGATCTGTGCATGCTGCTATTTCTTTAGTAGAGGTGTGTAGGCACACATGCCATGACATAATAGCAACATAATAGCTCAAAGACTTAGATAACAGTCCAGTGTGTGGTTAGAGGACCCATGTGCTCCAAGGAATGCTTTTGCATGCAGAAGTAAGGTCTTTTACAGTTATGCCAAGTAAACAATGCAGTAGGTGTGAGTGCTTATTTTTTTCTTGTGTGAACAAGTCCAAAGATATTTCATACAGGCTTATTCTTATTCTGACAAAATATACAAAAGAACAAATGGTTCAATCTTTTCTACTAAATACAGCTTGAGGCATATAATTAGCAATCTAGAGAGGATGATTGCAAGTGAACTGGCATGAAAAGTTACACTGTTATCACAGATGAAGTTGTAATATTTCATTATCATTTCATGATGCATGAATTAATTGATATTTATTCACAGAGGTGCATTGGAAATAGTGGTGCTTCTTATGATAATTATACCTATTTTTCAATCTGGGAAGAAAAAAACTGCCTTAAATACTATGAGTTATGAGACAGACCTTCAAAGAGCAGCATAACTATTTGTACCTACAAAAATACAGCAGTTATGTGCATTTCTTTTATATATTTATGGTTCCAGTAGCTATGCCTATGTACATATGCACAGTGTTTATGTCACATAAACATGTTTATATCACATACATGTGGGAGTGCGTACATACATCTTGGAGGAAAAAAAGTGTTCTTAAGTGTTATTTTTTATGAGAAAGAATTAAACTACTCACTAGTGAAATACATTCACCTCTCAAGTGAAATGGCAAGAGTTGTTTGGCATCTACGAAGGTTGCATAGATCCTAAACAGGATGGAAAAACCATACCTGTTTGTGTGGGTTTCTATCTAAGGATTAGGTTGCTGG